>NW_024884871.1:0-30458 GCF_019232065.1 Centrocercus urophasianus
TGAAAAAATGGGATACAGTTGAAAAGGGTATCCAGTATTTGAGGGAAATAGGCGTGGTGGAAATGTTGTATGACCCTAACTTTGTTCCTAACCACCCACACCAAAACCGCGACCCTGAAAAGGTGAGGACAACGCCTGAGATATGGCAGAAAATCGTGACAACAGCGCCGGACAAATATGCCTCTACACTGATGTCAGCGTGTGACAGATTCAACGAACAACAGAGAACGCCTTTAGTTTATGAATTAATTCTTACGCTCCAAAACTACGAACAATTGCTGTCCCCAATTAATGCTGCCGTTGCTGCTATATGAAAAATGACAGAGCAAGTGTCTCAACTGATTAACCGTGACAAACCTGTAGCAGTATCAGAAACGCTTGATGAAGATCAGGATAATCAAAAGAGTCTAATGAAGGAGATGAAGGAGATGAAGGAGATGATGCGAGCCCACCTAACTAAAGACGATGAACCTTCCTTCTCACGTGCACCATCAAAGATCTCAGCTGTTAGAGGCAAATGCTCTCCGGCTCAAGTAAGGGGTAATACACCGCGAATTGTCTTATGGTATTACCTACGTGACCATGGAGAAGACATGAGGAAGTGGCACGGTGAACCTACTCCTGTACTACGAGCTTGGGTGAGAGAATTACTAAGTAGATCAACCACCAGTGCAGTTGCTCCAGTTACCACAGGTAATGAATAGAATCACAGAATGACAGAATCACAGAATTGTAGGGGTTGGAAGGGACCACCAGAGATCATCTTGTCCAACCCTCCTGCCAAAGCAGGTTCCCTACAGCAGGTCGCACAGGTAGGCATCCAGGCAGTTCTTGAACATCTCCAGGGAAGGAGACTCCACCACCTCCCTGGGCAGCCTGTTCCAGTGCTCCGTCACCCTCACTGTAAAGAAGTTCTTGCGCATATTTGTGCGGAACCTCCTATGCTGCAGTTTCCGGCCGTTTCCCCTTGTCCTGTCTCCACTCATCACTGAAAAGAGTCCGGCCTCGCCATTCTGCCCCCCACACCTTAGATATTTATAGACCTGGATCAGGTCCCCTCTCAGTCTTCTTTTCTCAAGGCTGAACAGACCCAATTCACTCAGCGTTTCTTCATAGGAGAGATGCTCCAGGCCCTTCACCATCTTTGTGGCCCTCCGCTGGACTCTTTCCAAGAAATCCTTGTCTTTTTTGTACTGGGGAGCCCAGAACTGGATGCAGTACTCCAGATGAGGTCTTACCAGGGCAGAGTAGAGGGGGAGGATCACCTCCCTCGACCTGCTGGCCACACTCTTTTTAATGCACTATAGAATGCCATTGGCCCTCTTGGCCACAAGGGCACACTGCTGGCTCATGGCCAACCTGTCGTCCACCAGGACAACCAGGTCCGTCTCCGCAGAGCTCCGCTCCAGCAGGTCATCCCCCAACCTGTACTTGTGCATGGAATTATTCCTAAAGAAGGAATAATAGAAGGGCCCTGCCCTCAGTCGGGGGGGGAAAGGGATAATAGAGTATATTGGACTGTGTGGATTCGATGGCCTGGCACATCAGAACCACTGAAATATAAGGCACTGGTGGACACTGGTGCACAGTGCACTCTGATGCCCTCGAGTCACCAAGGGACAGAATCAATCCATATTTCTGGAGTGACCGGGGGCTCTCAAGAATTGACTGTGTTGGAGGCTGAGATAAGCCTCACTGGTAAGGACTGGCAAAAACATCCTATTGTGACAGGCCCAGGGGCTCCATGTATACTAGGTATTGATTATCTCAGAAGGGGGCATTTCAAGGATCCCAAGGGGTATCGGTGGGCCTTTGGAATAGCTGCTGTGGACACAGACAACATTAAGCAGCTGTCTGTTTTGCCTGGCCTGTCAGAAGATCCGTCTGTTGTGGGGCTGCTGCGAGTAAAAGAGCAACACGTACCAATTGCTACAAAAACGGTGCACAGGCGGCAGTACCGCACCAACAGGGATTCTTTACTCCCCATTCATAAGTTAATTCGTCAACTAGAGAGCCAGGGAGTGATCAGCAAAACTCACTCGCCTTTTAACAGCCCCATATGGCCAGTGCGTAAAGCCAGTGGAGAATGGAGGCTGACGGTGGACTACCGTGGCCTGAATGAAGTCACACCCCTACTGAGTGCTGCTGTGCCGTACATGTTAGAACTCCAGTATTAACTGGAGCCAAAAGTGGCCAAATGGTATGCCACCATTGACATTGCTAATGCCTTTTTCTCCATTCCTTTGGCCAAAGAATCTAGGCCACAGTTTGCTTTCACATGGAGGGGCATTCAGTATACCTGGAACCGTTTGCCCCAGGGTTGGAAACACAGCCCGACCATTTGCCATGGGTTGATCCAAACTGTATTGGAACAGGGCAGTGCTCCTGAGCACCTGCAGTACATTGATGACATCATTGTGTGGGGCGATACAGCAGAAATCTTTAGAAAAGGAGAGCGAATGATCCAAATTCTTCTGAGTGCTGGTTTTGCTATTAAGCGAAGCAAAGTGAAAGGACCTGCCCAGGAGATTCAGTTCCTAGGCATAAAGTGGCAAGATGGCCGTCGTCACATCCCGACAGATGTGATCGACAAAATCACTGCCATGTCTCCACTCACTAGCAAAAGAGAGACACAATCTTTTCTGGGTGCAGTGGGCTTTTGGAGAATGCATGTTCCAAACTACAGCCTCATTGTAAGCCCCTTTATCATGTGACACGAATGAAGAATGAGTTTACATGGAGTCCTGAGCAGCAGCAGGCTTTTGAGCAGATTAAACAGGAGATAGCCCGTGCCGTTGCCCTAGGGCCAGTACGGATGGAACAGGATGTGAAAAACATCCTCTATACTGCTGCTGGAGAGAACGGTCCCACTTGGAGTTTGTGGCAAAGAGCCTCAGGAGAGACCCGAGGCCGACCCCTGGGATTCTGGAGTCGGGCGTACAGAGGGTCTGAAGAGCACTACACTCCAACTGAAAAGGAGATCTTAGCTGCATATGAGGGGGTTCGGGCTGCTTCTGAAGTAATGGGCACTGAAATGCAGCTCCTTCTGGCACCTGGACTGCCAGAGCTGAACTGGATGTTTAAAGGAAAGGTTCCGTCCACCCATCATGCTACTGATGCCACTTGGAGTAAGTGGATTGCACTGATTACACAACGAGCACGGATGGGGAACCTCAGCCGTCCAGGAATCCTAGAGGTCATCATGGACTGGCCTGAAGGTAAAAAGTTTGGAACACCACCAGCAGAAGAAGTATCACGTGCTAAAGAAGCCCCACCATACAATGAACTACCAGAGGATGAAAAGAAATATGCCCTGTTCACAGATGGATCGTGTCGTATTGTGGGAAAGCATCGCAGATGGAAATCTGCTGTGTGGAGCCCCACACGACAAGTTGCAGAGGCCACTGAAGGGAAAGGAGAATCGAGCCAATGTGCAGAGGTAAAGGCTGTCCAACTGGCCTTAGATGTCGCTGAACGGGAGAGGTGGCCAATGCTCTATCTTTACACTGACTCGTGGATGGTAGCAAATGCCTTATGGGGGTGGTTACAGCAGTGGGAGCAAAATAACTGGCAAAGAAGGGGTAAACCTATTTGGGCTGCTGAACTGTGGAAAGACATTGCTGCCTGAACAAAGAATATGGTTGTAAAGATGCGCCATGTAGATGCTCATGTGCCCAAGAGTCGGGCTACTGAAGAACAGCAAAATAACCATGTGGTAGTTCAAGCTGCCAGAATTGAGGTGGCTCAAATAGACCTGGACTGGCAGAACAAGGGTGAATTATTTCTGGCTCGGTGGGCCCATGAGACCTCAGGTCATCAAGGGAGAGATGCAACATACAAATGGGCTAGAGACCGAGGGGTGGACTTAACTATGGATGCCATTGCACAGGTTATTCATAACTGTGAAACATGTGCCTTCATCAAACAAGCCAAGAGGATGAAACCTCTCTGGGAGCAAGGGCAATGGCAAAGTATAAATATGGGGAGGCATGGCAGGTTGATTCTATCACCTTGCCACCATCTCGCAATGGTAAGCATTATGTGCTCACTATGGTGGAGGCAACCACTGGGTGGCTGGAAACACATGCAGTACCCCATGCTACCGCCCGAAACACCATATTGGGTCTCGAGAAACAAGTCCTGTGGTGACATGGCACCCCAGAAAGGATTGAGTCAGATAATGGGACTCATTTCAAAAATTCTCTTGTAAATACTTGGGCCAAAGATCATGGCATCGAGTGGATTTACCATATTCCCTATCATGCACCAGCCTCTGGTAAAATTGAACGATACAATGGATTGTTAAAAATGATGCTAAAAGCACTGGGTGGCGGAACATTTAAGCACTGGGAGAAGAATTTGGCAGAAGCCACCTGGTTAGTCAATACCAGAGGATCTATCAATCGTTATGGTCCTAACCAGTCCACTTCCCTACATACCGTAGAGGGAGATAAAGTCCCCGTTGTACATGTAAAGAACATGTTAGGAAAGGCAGTTTGGGTTCTTCCAGCTTCTGGAAAGGGCAAACCTCTCCGTGGTGCAGTTTTTGCCCAGGGACCAGGATCCACTTGGTGGGTGATGCAGAAGAATGGGGATGTCCAGTGTGTACCACAAGGAAACTTGATGCCAGGGGAGTGCAGTTACTAATTCTGTGTATATGTATATAGCCATATGTGTGTAATGCATTTTAATCATTTTTTGTTTGTTTTTATATATGTATATATATATTAAGCATGATGTAACGATGTAGAATAAGGGGTGGAATGTCATGGTTCTATGTTGTTTTTTTTTTTGTTTTTTTTCTTTGTTTTTATTTTGGGTTTCAGTATTCCACATCAAAACATCATGTAGTGTACAGGGCATTAAAGTGTCACTGCCCCAATCCCAGGTACCTATCCCTGTACATTACAGCAGTCACGGGATCTGGCCCTTCCGGGTGGGGGGGCGCTCTCTTGCTGCCTTGCAGTGGGTGCTGGAGGTGCTTTCCTGGCCGGTCCAAGCTTTTCAGGTTTGACTCGGTCCCGGGAACTCTCACTCTCATCTTGTCTGATTTATTAATCCCAATTTCAATTAAATTGTATATATTGTGTTATCTTGTATTCCAATATTATAGTAAAATAAGTTTTCCTCCATAGATTGTTGCCGCTGCTCTTTTCCTCCCTTCCTTCCTTCCCATTTTTTGTGGGACTGGGGTGGGGGGGGAGGGCAGAGGCCTGTCGCCCCTGTCACGGACATAGGTTGATCTGGTCAACTCCGTGACAACGGATGTGGAGTACAAATGGAAAAAACCCTGCAGACCCTGTGAAGAATAAAAGTAGGAGAGAGTCTGCAGTGGGTGAGAGGGAAATTGCCCTTTGAAGCAGGGGGACGCCCTGCTGGCACTGCCTATCGCATCCACTGCCGGCGTGTTCCTTCTCTCTCCTTTCGGCAGTTTGCCATCTCTCAGGGGTTAATAAGTAATAATACATTAGTTGAGGCAGTTTCTATTTCCCACTCATGGATTTGTCTAAAATAGATGCCTGTGTGTGTATATATCAACTAAAAAAAAAACCAATGACCTTCTATGTAACTCTTCTTATTTTTAGCATGTTATCAATCGAGGCCTTGACTGAGTTATGATGATTATGTTATTAATATTATTAGTGCTATTATTTTATAGTGTGGTAACGGTTTGCTAATAAATGAAAAAGGGGAAAGTTGTAAGGGAAGATGGAAAGCTATAAAAGGAAACGTGAATGTATATAAGTTATGTGAGAACCTGTAATAAACGATTTGGATCGTTTATATCTGAGTCTGAACAGGAACCCTTGAAAAGCAGACTGGTCAGAGAGCGCGTTATGAGAAACACGAGGGAGGCCATGGAGAACGCGTTGTGAGAAACGCAAGGCTCGACATAGAAGCCTGCATGTTGAGAGAGCCTGTGTTGAGAGAAACACAGCTGCCTGAGGTTACATCGTCCCTAACCACTCCAATTGCTTCTCACTGGACGAAGACTTAAGAACTTGCTGGAACAGGTCCGAGATGGGTACCAGCACGATGGGTCCGTCCATCCGTTTCGTCATCTGCTGTAACATGATCACCACGCTTTTATCAGCAGTTTGGATTCCAGCTCAGCCAAAACAGAATATATGGGTCACCCTCATCAACAAGATGGGGCAAGACACACTTTGTTTGTCAACTGCGTCACCATAGAACCCGTTCTCAACATGTTTGGTGGGACAACCTCTAGACAAATGGCTCATCCCGTGCTCCGTTCTTGGGATAGCATTCAACATGAGCAAAGTAGTTGACAGATGAGATGGATGGGTACCTCATCTGCAACAGAGCAATCTGGAACCACAAGTACTGGAATTGTTGGGATTGGTTAAAATGGACTATTGTTTGTACTTTAACTGTAGTGGAAAGAATCAAACGTTAGTTCAGTGTGTTAATTCTAGTTTAGCTGCTTATAGAAATCACTCTGCTTGGTGTAATTATACTTCAGCTAACATCTCAAGATCTAGTAACCATTTGCTTAGTTTGCCAGCAGGTGTTTTTCTCAGTTGCAGGGACAGGGCATGGCCCGCCATCCCCTCTCACATCAAAGGAGGTCCCTGCAGTCTGGGGAGATTAACCCTATTAACACCTAATATTTCCATGATTATTCGCCATCAAAAATGCTTTAAGTGAACTACACATGCCTTTGAACCAGACTGCTGGGATGGAGTTGAATTTTGGAACCCTGGATAGATAATAGCAGCATCCTTTTTAGCCTCAGGTGTTGCATCAGCTAAAGCATTGAGCATGGGTGTCAGGATTTCCATGGTATGTGTTGTATAAATCTGTCAGATCATTCGAAATCTATACATAGAAGCATTCAAGATTTACAGAATGGAGTTAAGAAATTACAGGTTGATAACAGGTTGGATATATTTGGAGGGCTCTTTGGAGTCCTGGGGGTGTGGATACAAAACTTGTTAAAAGTAGAGTTAGTTTGTCTTATTGCTTTTCTCTGTATTCTGATTTGTGTTCCTTGCTTATTGCAGTGTATCCAGAAAATGATACAAGATGCTTTAAACCGTGCCTTTTTTATTAATAAAGAAAGGGGAGATGTGGGGGATGGAGAAGTCAGTTCGACCTCTTTGAGTGCCAACTTGCTGATAATGAGGCTCTGGGAAAGGGAATGAAAGACGGAATAAGCAGGATGTTTTGCAGCTAAGCATAAGATAAGCTCTCTGTTGTTATGAAGATTTGTTATGAAACCTGCTTGTTTTCTAGCCAATGGATTGTTAGTGGAAATGTACTGAATGCACGTGTTAGAAGATAAAAAGCTTGCTTGGGAAAATAAAGAGGAATCTTTTGCATGAGAACCCTATGTCATGTTGCTAGCCTGCAACACTGGCCTGCATTAGAAATAGTGTGGTCAGCAGGAGCAGGGAGGTAATCATCCGCCTGTACTCAGTACTGCTGAGGCCACACCTCGAGTGCTGTGTTCAGTTCCTTTACTACAAGAAAAACATCGAGGCCCTGGAACATGTCCAGAGAAGGGCAACAAAACTGGTGAGGGGTCTGGAGCACAAGTCTTATGAGGAACAGCTGAGGGAGCTGGGATTGTTTAGTCTTGAGAAGAGGAGGCTCAGGGGAGACCTCATTGCACTCTACAACTTCCAGAAGGGGGGTTGTGATGAGGAGGGGTTTGGCCTCTTCTCCCAGGCAGCAAACAGGACCAGAGGAAATGTCCACAAGTTGCACCAGGGGAGATTTAGATTAGACATAAGGCAAAACTTTTTCATTCAAAGAGTGATCAGGCACTGGAATGGCCTGCCCAGGGAGGTGGTGGAGTCACCATTCCTTGTGGTGTTCAAGAGGCATCTGGATGAGGAGCTACGAGAAATGGTTTAGTACCTTAGTGGATTGTAATGGTGATAGGAGGACAGTTGGACTAGATGATCTTGTAGGTCCTTTCCAACCTCGTGATTCTATTATTCTATATGCAGTAAAATATGATTGCTATACAGAAATGGATGAGAGAATGATCAGAACAGTTTGACTTGTCATTTTTTTTCAGAAACCAAGTCTGACTTCATTTTATATATTGTTTTTAATTTAATGCAATGTCATTAATTTGGAAAATCATTAAAGGTCATGCTGTATTACTAATGCTTGATATTTCTAAAAGAAAATCAGTTTGGCAAATGCTTTTTGTTTAACTGAGTAAAGATGATTTTTGCTTTAATATTTAGATTTTCATGCTTTGAATTGCATACAAGTTGATTCCTTTCAATCTAAAGAATATCTTGATGATGATGAGTCTGACTTTTACACTTTTCTGTATCTTTCTCTCTTAGGACTGGATGAAATCTCTGCAGATGTTTTGCAGTTTAAGAAAAAACAGTCCAGGGGCATCAAATAAACGTCTACGTCAGGTGAAGTTATATGGATAGTGATGTGTGTGTGTCCTTTTCGCAGAATGATGCTTATACATCTCAGAACTTTCAACAATAGTAAATTTTGCATGCATTTTATTTTTTGGACTTACACAGTTCCTTTCTTAAACCAACCAGAATGACTTCCACTTTGTTATAATGTCTATGTACATATAGGAAAAAAAATGCTTTTTAGGCAGTCAGCAGAGGATTTGCTAAGCATTAATTTCTGACCACATTTGAGTAAAAGCATCAAAAATTATTCATTTGTATTACCTTAATTCTTAAAATTCACTGGGTTTGATAGACTTACGTCACATTTAATGAAAATACTAGCATAACTGACTGTGCTTGTGACTTAACTTCTTTTTGTCTTTTGAGAGTACTGTTGTGGGCAGAATTTTTCATAGATAAAGGATGGGTAGTCATAAATGTCTAAATCTGTGATGATTAAAGAATAATGGGAAAATACTTCAAGAATTCCTGGTATCTTTGAATGCTAGGAACATTGGAGGAAGCTGTTTTAGCAGTCCATTAAAAGAAAAAAAACTTTGTGGGTTTTTTCTTTTAGGAAACAAAATTATTATTACTCCTGCAGAACCAAATTAATGTAGGTGAACTGACATATGAACCAGCAGCTAAAAATTGGGAGCCAAAAAAGAAAAGCACCTACAGTAATGATATGAAATTCTGAATTCTGGATTTCAAAAGGAAATTAAGCATTAGGCTGCATGAAGGAATACAATAGAAAATGGATACTGTTTACGAGGGCTGTTCTGAAAGTAATGCCTACTGTTTTATTATGTTGGCCCACAATATCAGAGGTGGATGTTGGTTGTATGGCAGAAGAGATTGAACCTTCCTGCCAACATTCCATTACATTTTGTGGCTGTGCACACATTCTGTGGTAGCAGAGGGACAGTCTGACAAAATGGCCTCTGACATGGAAATGTGTATGAAGCAAAGGAGTATAATTGAATTCCTTCATGCAGAAAAAATTGTAGCCATTCACATTCATCAATGCTTGGTGAACGTTTATGGAGACCAAACAGTGGATGTTAGCACAGTGAGGCAGTGGCTGGTGTGCTTTAGCAATGATGCTGTTATGGCAACTGTGAAACAGTGGGTCACCTTCACTGGTGCAGATTTTTATAAGTGTGGCATGCAGGCTCTTATTCATTTCTGATGAAAATGCATTACTTTTGGAGCAACGTACGTAATATTTGTGGTGTTCTCATTTAGGATAGAGTTAGCTTGATACAAGATAATAACAAAATATATAAAGGGATTTTCGTTACAGACTAGAATGAGTAAAAGAAGTTCCAATTAAATAAGTATAGTGTGGGAAGTATTGGATTATTTAGGGGGAAAGTATAAAGGAGCATGAGTGATCAAGGTAGATAAAGTGAATAAATACACACACGTACCCAAAAGAAAAAAAAGAAAAAAAAAAAGCAAACACAATAAACAACCACCAAACACTTAGATGTCTGACTTACAGAAACGATATCAGGGAGCTTAAATTTAAGAACAGAAAGGGAAGCAGATACTACATCAATTAGTTTTGTTTTCACGTTCTCCAAAGTATAATGAAAAATAAGAGTCTACAGTTTTTCACAGAATCATAAAATGGGTTAAGTTGGAATGGACCTCTGGAGGTCATCGGTCCAAATTTGCTAAGTAGTACTAAATTTGATTAGTAATAATTTTAATGACATAATCTACCTTCTAAGAGACTTTAAAGAAACTATTTTGAATTGTTATATATAATTTTCTTCAAGGTTTCTTGAACTGTCCTTTGAAACTTCTGGTACTGAATATTTGAATTTAAATGGAATGTTGACTTGTTCAAGTGCAGTATTTTCTGTATTTGTCTAATTTGACTTGAGTTTATACTGGTAGATGTTGGATTCAGCCATGAATTGCATGCAATTCAGAAGTTTGTAAAATAGTAGGCTGCTTAAAACACTTAATCTAGATGATTTTAGGAAGTTTACTTTTCATTTTCTGGAATTTAGGTTGCTAAATACTATTACTTTGAGAATCTACAGTACCAATTGTTTTTCCCATTAAAAGGAAGATATTAGTGTCGAACAAAGGAATTCTATGTAATCTGTTAGGAAGGCATAAAATATGACACGGTGTTTGGAATTGTCTGTGGCTCTTATTCCAGATACAGATCTCAGACTTGAACAGAATTTTCTATGCATAGAAAAGTTAGTACTTGCAAATCTTAATGTCTCTTAGTAGTGGTTTTAAAAGGAAAAAATTAGTTAAAACTATGGTGGTGGAGACTTATTTTCAAGTTATTTAAGTTGCTCTTAAAATCTTGTTCCATTACTCCTGTTTTCTGCTCTTTCAATTACAAAATTATTGTTTAACATTAACATGTTTAATGTTTAACATTAACATTCACATGGGGGGATAAGTCTTTCCTTTTTTTTTTTTTTTTAAGAAATAAATTTTGTGTATTTTCTTTAGGTCAACAGTCTTATTTTGCATGTAGAAGAAGCTCATACACTCCCAGTAAAACATTTTACTAATCCGTACTGTAACATATACCTGAATAGTGTCCAGGTTGCAAAAACACATACCAGGGAAGGGCAGAACCCTGTATGGTCAGAAGAATTTGTCTTTGAGTAAGTCTTTATCTTATTGAATTACTAAATTTCGCTCAAATGGAATGCAGCTTTAAATGTTCTTTACACTCTACTGTGTTGTGTATGCTTTTAAAAATCATAGAAGAATCATGGAGTTGTAAAGGACCGTTAAAGGCCATCTAGTCCAACTCCCCTGCAATGAACAGGGACATCCACAGCTAGATCAGGTTTCCCCAGGGCCTGATCCAGCCTCACCTTGAAAGTCTCCAAGGACAGGGCATCGACTATATCTCTGGGCAACCTGCGCCAGTGCCTCACCACCCTCACTGTTAAAAGACATTTTCCTTATATCCAACATAAATCTACATTCTTTGAGCTTGAAATCATTTCCCCTTGTTCTACCACCACAGACCCTGCTAAAGAGTCTGTCCCCTTTCCTGTAGCTCCTCTTTTGATATTGAAAGGCTGCTCTCAGGTCACCTTGCAGCCTTCTCTTCTCCAGGCTGAAGAGCCCCAACTCTCTCAGCCTGCCCTCATAGGAGAGGTGTTCCATCCCTTGGGTCATTTTTGTGGCTCTCCTCTGGACACACTCCAACAGCTCCATCTCTGTCCTGTACTGAGGACTCCACATTTGGACGCAGCACTCCAGGTGAGGCCTCACCAGTGCAGAGTAGAAGGGCAGGATCACCTCCCTCGCCCTGCTGGCCACGCTGCTTTGGATGCAGCCCAGGATACGGTTGGCTTTCTGGGCTGTGAGGGGACACTTCTGGCTTGTGTCCAGCTGCTGCCATCCACCAGTACCCCCAAGTCCTTTTTGGTGGGGCTGCACTCAATCCTTTCTTCCCCCAGATTGGGTTGGTAGTAGATGTTGCCTCAACCCAGGTGTAGACCTAGCACTTGGATTTGCTGAACCTCATGAGGTTCACCTGGGCCCACTGCTCAAGCCTGTCTAGGTCCCTCTGGATGGCATCCTATCCCTCTGGTGTGTCACAGCACCCCACAGCTTAGTGTCATCAGCAAACTTGCTGAGGGTGCACTCAACCCCACTGTTAATGTCACCAATGAAGATCTTAAAGATTATCGGTCCCAGCACCGACCCCTGGGGGACACCACTCGTCACCGATCTCCATCCAGACATGGAGCCATTGACCACCACTCTCTGGACTCAATCCTGCAGCCAGTTTTTCATCCATTGAACAGTCCACCCATCAAATCTACAACTTTCCTACTTGGAGAGAAGGATGTTGTGGGGGGCCGTGTCAAAGGCCTTACTGAAGGCCAGATAGATGACATCACTGGCTCTTCCCTTGTCCATTGATGTAGTGAGAGCATCATAAAAGACCACTAGGTTGGTCAAGCAGGATTTGCCCTTGGTGAAGCCATGCTGGTTCTCCTGTATCAGCTCCCTGTCTTCCACATACCTTAGCATAGCTTCCAGGAGGATCTGCTCCTTGATCTTCCCTGGCACAGAGGTGAGACTGATAGGATGGTAGTTCTCGCAATCATCCTTTTTACCCATCTTAAAAATGGGTGTGATGTTACCTTTTTTCCAGTTGCCAGGGACTTCATCTGATTGCCACGTCCTTTCAAATATCACAGAGATGGGCTTGGCAACTACTTCAGCCAATTCTCTCAGGACTTTGGGATGCATCTCATTGGGACCCATGGACTTGCGGATGTTCAGGTTCCTCAGGTGGTCACAAACTTGATCTTTGCTTACAGTGGGAGGGACGTTGCTTCCCCAATCCTCTCCTACCAAACCAAATGTCTGAGGGCTGTGTGACGAGCAGTTATCAGGGAACACTGAGACAACAATGTTGTTAAGGACCTCAGCCTTCTTGTCTGTTATTACCAGCCTGCTTGTGTCACTCACTGGGGGGGTACAGCCTCCTGGACTTTCCTTTTCTGGTTGAGGTACCTGTAGAAGCCTTTCTTGTTCTTGGCATCCCTTGCCAAGTTCACTTCAAGCTGGGCCTTGGCTTTCCTGACCTCATCCCTACATAGCATAGCAGCTTCCTTATACTCTTCCCACAGTACCTGTCCCTGTTTCCACTGCCTGTGCATTTTCTTGTTGCTCTTCAGTTCAACCAGCAGATCCCCATTCAGCCACATCAGTCTCTTGCCTTCCTTTCCTGACTTGCTACACTTGGGGATGGAGAGCTCTTGTGCCCTGAAGAAAGCCGCCTTAAAGATCTGCCAGCTCTGCTCTGCACCCTTGCCCATGAGGACAGTTTATCAGGGTGTTTTGTTGACTAACTCCCTGAAGAGCTGGAAGTTAGCTTTCCTAAAGTTTAGCTTCTTAATTTTACTCTTCACCTGTTTCATGTCCCTCCAGAGAATGAATTCAACCATAGCATGGTCACCACAGCCCAGGCAGCCTCCAATCCTGATGACACCAATCAGTTCATTTACATTGGTGAGCAGCAGGTCCAGTATTGAATCCCCCCTAGTGGGGCCATCTATTACTTGGCTCAGGAAGTTATTCTCAATGCATTCCAGGAGCCTCCTGGATCACCTACAGCTTGCTGTGCTACTTTTCCAGCAGATGTCTGGTTGGTTCAAGTCCCCCAGCAGGACGAGCACTTGTGATTGCAACGCCTCCTGTAGTTGCAGGTAGGCCTCATCGACAGACTCCTCTTGATCAGGTGGCCTTTAGTAGACACCGATCACAAGACTCCCTTTGCTGCCTTGGTCACTAACTTTCACCCACAGGCTTTCGACTAGCTCATGACTACTCTTTAAGTACAGCTCTAAACATTCTATTCCCTTCCTAATGTAGATAGTAACACTTCCTCCTCTCCTTCCTCGCCTGTCCCTTCTGAACAGCTTGTAGCCATCAATAGCCACAATCCAGTTGTGGGAATCATTTCACCAGGTTTCGGTGACGCAACTGTATCGTGGTTTTCAAGCAGTACAGTAGCTTCCAGCTCTTCCTGTTTGTTTCCCAAGCTGTTTGCATTGGTATAGAGGCACTTCAGTGGGGCAGCTGGTCTTGTCACTTCTTTAAAGGATAATTCCTTAATTCCATTTAAGTGTTTCCTTTGATTTTCCCCATTGCCTTCTCCTGTTGCCCCAGCAATCACTGCCTTATCATCAGGATTTCATACGTGCAGTGTTGCCAGCCCCTCAAGGCAATGGGTCCTCCAAAAGGCCCCTGCTAGCACCCTGTTCTTCTAATCTAGCTATGCCATATCACACCTCATCACAGGAAGGCTTGCTGTTCCCTGTCCCCCTTCAAACCTATTATAAAGCCCTCCCAATGAGTCCCACCAGCTTTTCCCCAAGGACCCTTCTCCCTGTTTGAGAAAGGCAAACCCCATCCAGTGCCCACAAACCTGTTACCATGTAGGCCATTTGGTTTCCAAAAAACCCAAGTTCTGGCGACAGCACCTTCCATGAAGCTAGGTATTTAAAGATAAGATCCTTTGATTGGTTCCCATATCCTTACCCAATACAGAGAAGAAAAGATGATCTGTGCATTCAATTCCTTTGGCTGTTGTCCCAAGGCACTGAAGTCCCTTTACCCATAGCCCATTACCCATATGTATCACAGAATCATAGAATGACCTGGGTTGAAAGGGACCACAATGATCGTCAAGCCTGGTCTAAACCAGGCTAGTGGTTGGTGACCCTGCACATATCAGGGGGCTTGAAACTAGATGATCATTGTGGTCTCTTTCAACCCAGGCCATTCTATGACTCTATGACTCTATGATTTTATGATTCTATGATTCTATGATTCTACGATTCTACGATTCTGTGATTCTAGACCAGGCTGCCCAGAGCCACATCCAGTCTGGCCTTGAATGCCTCCAGGGATGGGGCATCCACAACCTCCTTGGGCAACCTGTTTCAGTGCCTCACCGCCCTCTGTGTGAAAAACTTCCTCCTAATATCTAACATAAATCTCCCCTGTCTTAGTTTAAAACTATTCCCCCTTATCCTATCACTATCTAGCTGTGTAAACAGCTGTTCCCCCTCCTGTTTATATGCTCCCTTCAAGTACTGGAAGGCTACAATGAGGTCTCCCCGGAGCCTTCTCTTCTCCAAGCGAAACAAGCCGAGTTCCCTCAACTTTTCTTCATAGGAGAGGTGCTCCAGCCCTCTGATCATCTTAGTGGTCCTCCTCTGGACCCGTTTCAAGAGCTCCATGTCATTATTGTACTGGGGGCCCCAGGCCTGGACACAGTACTGCAGATGGGGCCTCACAAAGCTGAGTGGAGGGGTACAATCACCTCCCTCTCCCTGCTGGACACTCCTCTTTTAATGCAGCCCAGGATATAGTTGGCCTTCCAGGCTGCAAGCGTACACTGCTGGCTCATGTCCAGCTTCTTGTCCACCAGGACCCCCAAGTCCTTTTCTGCAGGGCTGCTCTCGAGGGGTTCTTCTCCGAGTTTGTACAAATACCTGGGATTGCCCTGGCCCAAGTGCAACACCTTGCACTTGGCTTTCTTGAACCTCATTAGGTTCACATGGGCCCACTTCTCCAGCCTGTCTAGTCCCTCTGGATGGCTTCCCTTCCCTCCAGTGTATTGACTGCACTGCTCAGCTTGGTGTCATCCGCAAACTTGCTGAGGCTGCACTCGATTCCGTCATCTGTATCTTTGATAAACGTAGCTGCTTCATCTCTCCCTCTATGAAAAAGTAGTAAGGGGTTGTGGTCTGACAGCTGTACCAGGCTAGGTAGTTTCCCAGTGACGTCCCTCATCTGAGCCCCAGGAAGACAGCGGACTCCTCTAAGAAGAGGTTCTGCTTGGCATATTGGATGTTCAGTTTCCTGTAGGGAGAAATCACCTACAACTAATACCTGTCTCTTCTTCAATTATGTAGTCTTAATGTTGGGAACAAAATACTGTATGCGTGGCTATATAGCAGCCACCTTTCAACCACACATGCATGGGTAGAATTTTATGTATGCACCTAAGTATCTTTGTTAATATGTCTAGCTGATCATAAGAAGTCAGGTTTGAAATAACTTTAGAATAAATTTAAATGTTGATCAAGTATAGTATTAATAATCAAGGCTGTCTGTCTCTTTCCCTAGTGATCTTTCGTGTGATATTAATAGATTTGAGATAAGTCTTAGTAACAAAACAAAGAAAAGTAAAGATCCAGATATATGTAAGTATTTTTTTTGTAAAAGAAGCGTTTATATTGCAACAATGGATATTTTGTGCAATTTTCATTGCTCTTGTCAAACATGTTTACAAGAAAGTATGCTCTGCACTTATCATAAAGCTGAATGTTTTGGATGTATGTTACTGAGTGCATTCACTTTTTCACAATAAGAACTGGTATGTTTTTTAGTAGCAAACTGCACAGCTGATGACTTCTGTAGCTCTATCCAGAATACCTATTATGTTATACTGGGATCACATAGACAAAAAGAAAAAGAAAAGCAAAATAAGGAAAGAGAAGCACTTAGTATTAATCTGCTCTGTAAAATCTTTTGTTAAGTTAATTTCTTTAATCTGTTTGAAACCTTTCTCTGTGAAATTTGTTGTCCTTTTCATAGAATCGTTAAGGTTGGAAAAGGCCACTAAAATCATCTAGTCCAATCACTGATCCATCACCACCATGCTCACTAAACTATGTTCCTCATTGCCACATTTCTTGAACCTTGCCCTTTTCTTGAACACCTCCAGGGATGTTGACTTCTCCACATCCCTGGGCAGCCTGTTCCAGTGCCTGACCACTATCTCAGATAAGTATTTCCCAAAGTCCAGACTGAATCTTCGCTAGTGCAACTTGAGGGCATTCCCTCTAGTCCTATCACTAGTTACCTGAGAGAAGAGGCTGACACCCACCTCACCACAACCTCCCTTCAGATAGGTGTAGAGAGCGATAAGGTCACCCCTGAGCCTCCTCTTCTTCAGACTGAACAATCCCAGCACCCTCAGCTGCTCCCCATAAGACTTGTGCTCCAGACCCCTCACCAGCTTCATTGCCCTTCTCTGAACACACTCCAGGGCCTCGATGTCTTTCTTGTGGTGAGGGGCCCAAGACTGAACACAGTACTCGATGTGCAGACTTACCAGTGCTGAGTACGGAGGGAAAATTAGTTCCCTGCTCCTGCTAGCAACACTATTTTTGACACAAACCAGGATGCCATTGGCCTTCTTGGCCACCTGGGCACACTGCTGGCTCATGTTCAGCTGAGCATCAACCAATACCCCCAGGTCCGTTTCCTCTTCACAGTCTTCCAGCCACTCTGCCCCAAGCCTGTAGCATCACCTGGGGTTGTTGTGGCCAAAGAGCAGGACCCGGCACTTGGTCTTGTTGAACCTTATCCCATTGGCTTCAGCCCAGCAATCCAGCCTGTCCAGATCCCTCTGTAGGACCTTCCTTCCCTCAGGCAGATCCATACTTCCTCCCAACTTGGTGTCATCTGTAAACTTACTGAGGGTGCTCTCAATGTCCTCATCCAGTTCATCAATAAAAATACTGAAGAGGGCAGGCTTCAGTACCAACCCCTGGTGAACACCACTCGTGACCGGTTGCCAACTGGATATAACTCCATTCACCATCACTCTCTGGGCCCGGCCCTCCAGCCAGTTCTTTACGCAGCAAAGGGTGTACCTGTCCAGGCCATGGTCTGCCAGCTTCTCCCAGAGAAGTGCAATAGCATCCACAGTGAAGTCCACCCCTCAATCCTGAGTCCATCTATATGGTACATTTGTTCCTTGATGGCCTGAGGGCTCACCGAGCTTCAAATAATTCACCCTTATGTTTCCAGTCCAAATCTACCTAAGCCAATCTTGGGTATGTGAACATGCATGTGACACTTTCACAACCATGTTTTCTACACAGGCAGCAATATCTTGTCACTATGCAGTGGCCCAGATGGGTTTGCCTCTGTGCTGCCAGTTGTTCTGCTTCCATTGCTGTAGCCATCATCGTAGGACATTTGCCTCCATCCAGAAGTCAGTATAGAGGTAGACCACCTGGCCACTTCTCTCATTCAGCAGTATCTGAAGCCAGGTGGATGGTTTTCTCTTCTGTCAGTTGGTTCAATTCACCTTTACCTTCAGTAGATTCTGCAACTTGCTGTGTATGACTGCAGACTGCAGCCTTCCACCTCTGATGATTTCTCAAAATAAGATAGGACCCATGAGTGAACAAAGCATATTTTTTTTCTCATTCTCTGGTAGTTTATTATACAGTCTGCCAGAGGCTCTGGGTTGAGCCATTCTCCTTGCCTGAGGTGTACAGCATGTTTTTTACATCTTGTTCTGCCTGGACTTGCCGAAGGGCTACTTCATGAATTATCTCCTGTTTAATTTGTTCAAAGTCTGAACTGTTGCTCAGTTCTCCATTTAAAACCGCTTTGCTTCAAAGTCACTTGATAGAGAGAATACAATCAGAATGCAATTCAGAACATGCATTTTCTAAAAATAGACAACACCTAACAAAACTTGTGTTTCCTTTCTGATAGTTTCTTCAGACATAGTAGTCACTTAGTTGATCACATCCATAGGGATCTGATGATGTCCATCTTGCCATTTTATTCCTATGGACTAGATCTCCTCTGGAGGTCCCTTGATCTTATTTTGTTTTATGGCAAAACAAGCTTTCAGAAGGATTTGGATTATTTTCTTCCTTTTCTGAAAAACTTCCTCTGTTGTGTTGCCCCAGAAAAGGGTAGGGGGAAAGGGAAAAGGTAGGAAGATGATGGTCAAGATGGTCGAGATGAGGAAAACAGAGGCAACGAGCTAAGGGAAAAACTTAGTTTAGTACATATAATAGCATAATGTGAGATAATACAGCATAATACAATATAATTGGAATTGTAGCTAATACATCAAATCAAATGAGAGAGAGTTTCCAAAACCAAAGTCCTTGCTCTAATGCTGTAGGTGAGACAGCCACAGAGCAAAGAGAGCAAAAGGCAGTCTTGTGACCCACTCTGCCCATTAAAGATGGTATTTCTTTCTTGGTAGTGGGTGGAGTCATAGCAGTAATTTTGTTGCCCACATCAATTGGTATGTGATGATGTCTGTCTTGCCACTTGATACATAGGAACTGCATTTCCTGTGCATATCCTTTTACTTGGCCGCAGAAGGATTTGGATTATGCTCTCTCCTTTCCTGAAAAATTCCTTTGCTGTATTGCCCCACACAGTAATGCCATCAGTATGCTACAGGTGCTTGGGAGCACCACTCTGCTCCAGTGCAAGTTGGATCAACCCATAGCAAATGGTCGGGCTGTGTTTCCACCCCTGGGGCAAACGATTCCAGGTATACTGAATGCCCCTCCAGGTGAAAGTGAACTGTGGCCTGCATTCTGTGGCCAAAGGAATGGAGAAAAAGGCATTAGCAATGTCAATGGTGGCATACCATTTGGCCGCTTTTGACTCCAGTTCATACTGGAGTTCTAACATATCTGGCACAGCAGCACTCAGTGGGGGTGTGACTTCATTCAGGCCACGGTAGTCCACCGTCAGCCTCCATTCTCCACTGGCTTTACGCACTGGCCATATGGGGCTGTTAAAAGGTGAGTTTTGCTGATCCCTCCCTGACTCAACTAGAAGTTGACAAATCAGCTTATGAATGGGGAGCAAGGAATCCCTGTTGTTGCAGTACTGCCATCTGTGCACCGTTTTTGTGGCAATCGGTACCTGTTGCTCTTTTACTCGCAGCAACCCTACTACAGATGGATCTTCTGACAGGCCAGGCAAAACAGATAACTGCTTAATGTTGTCTGTGTCTACAGCAGCTATTCCAAAGGCCCATCGATACCCCTCAGGATCCTTGAAATACCCCCTTCTGAGGTAATGGATACTAAGTATACATGGTGCCCCTGGGCCTGTCACAGTAGGATGCACGGAGCAACTGACATCAATACTGGTGCCTGCTGTCATTGATTAGGTTGCTCTGTATCCATGCTCTTTCTTCTCTAACTCAACTTGGAGGTTGTCTCATTCAGATTGGAGACTGTCTCATTTGGTTTGGAAACAGTTTCGTTTGACGAGGAGGCTGTCTCGTTCAGTTAAGAAACACTTTCAGCTCGGAGATTCTCTCAAGCTACAGCAGGGGAGATTCAGGCTGGACATTAGGAAGTATTACTTTTCAGAAAGGGTGGTCAGGCACTGGAACGGACTGCCCAGGGAGGTGGTGGAATCACCGAGCCTGGGGGTGTTCAAGGAAAGACTGGATGTTGTGTTGAGGGACATGGTTTAGTAGGAGCTATTGGGATAGGTGAACGGTTGGACTGGGTGATCTTTTAGGTCTTTTCCAACCTTGGTGATTCTATGATTCTATGATTCTATGATTCAATTTGGACTTTCTCTCCCTCAACTTGGTGATTTTCCCTTTTGGCTTGGAGACTTCCTTTCTCAGCTCGGAGACCCTCTCCCTCAGTTCAGAGATTTTCTCAAGTCGATATTCTTTCTCTCAGTATGAACTCTCTCTCTTGGATCAGGAGACTCTCCCTCTAGGCTTGGAGACTCTCCCACTTGATTTGGAGATTCTCCCTCTTGGTTTGATGAGTCTCCCTTTTGGCTCAGAGACTCTCTCCCTCTCCGGGATAGCACTGAATAAAGCCCGGTACGCATAAGCCAGACCCCAAATAATTTGTGCCTCCTCAGATCTACCTGAGCCACAACATCCCTGTCATAATTACTGGCTTAGATTCTCAGGATCTTGCAGGTGTTCAGGAGTAAAATTCCATGACACTGGGGATGCCCATTTCTCTAAGATCAAGTCTCTCACAAGTTCCTCCACATTCCCTGCCAGTCAGTATTCTCTGGCTTTGGGGAAGGCTTCCTCCAGGTATTCTATATACTGATACAGAGTAAGATGATGTAGAATGCATTCAGGGAGACTGACTACGTGATCATTAGTTGAACATTTCAAAAACATATAAGGCATTCAAGGAAGAGATTGGAAGCCTGTTTATAAATCACCCTCTGGGGTATAACTTTCAGTGTTCAAATCATACCACATTGAATGCTGGCGATACGGGTTTCCATCAGTGTACTGGGAGTTAAAGAGTTAATGTTCCAGTTCCATGGAGTGTCGATTTTTCTGGTTTCTTGGTCTCGGAAGAGAAGAACTACATATCCCAGAAGACTTTCACTGTTTCATTTCCGTTTTCCATTTCGAGGGAAAGATAAAACTGCTTGCAAGTCCTGAGATTGCCCCTTATTTTACTGCTCATCTCTGTGGTGTGTACTCCCTAGCCATCTCGCCTTCAGTGTTAGAGTAAGGCCTTTGGTTTTGGACACTCTCTCTCCAATTTTATTTCATTTATTAGCCTAATTTCCAATTATATTATATATATATAATATAATATAATATAATATAATATAATATAATAATATTATTATATTATTATCTATATTATATATCTTGCATTCTGCTATCACATTTAGTAAATTAGTTTTCTCCCTTAACTTGTTGCTGCTGTTTTGTTTTTAGGCCCATCTCCCTACCTTTTTCCCCTTTTCCCCTTTCCCCCTCTCCCAGGGCACCAAAGGATGTCACAGTTTGACCTGGCTTGGTCTAGTTCCATGACATAGCGGAGAAGGGACCCATGGTTCCATGCCCCAGAAGAGGGTGGGGGGGGGGAGGGAAAAGGTAGGAAGATGGGTCTGGACGAGGAAAGCAGTGGCAACAAGGTAAGGGA
The DNA here is from genome assembly GCF_019232065.1 of Centrocercus urophasianus. Taxonomy (NCBI): domain Eukaryota; kingdom Metazoa; phylum Chordata; class Aves; order Galliformes; family Phasianidae; genus Centrocercus; species Centrocercus urophasianus. The sequence goes on from NW_024884871.1 coordinate 21,632, forward strand.
AAAAACTTAGTTTACTAAATATAATAGCAGATTGTGAGATAATATAATACAATATGATTGGAATTGAAACTAATAGATCAAATAAGAGAGTTTCTAAAACCAAAGTCCTTGCTCCAATGCTGTAGGCGAGACAGTCAGGGACCACAGAGAGCAAAGAGGGCAGTCTTGTGACTCCCAGTCAGTTTTATCTTTCCCTCTGAACAGAAAACAGAAACAGAAAAATGAAGTCTTCTGGGAATTATAGTTCATTCTTCTCTTCTGAGACCAGGAAACCGGAAAAATCGACAATCCACGGAACTGCAGCATTAACTCTATCTCCCAGTGCACTGCATGATGTTATTATGTGGAATAACAATCAAAAATCACAAAACCATGAAACCATGGCAAAAGGTAGGACTGTGTTTTCACCTCTGGGGCAGTTGAGTCCAGGTGTACTGGATGCCACTCCTAGTAAAAGCAAACTGTGGCCTGCACTCTGCTGCCAGAGGGATTTAGAAAAACACATTGGCTATGTCAGTTGTGGCATACCACTTCGCTGCCTTTGACTCCAGTTCATGTTGGAGTTTTAGCATGTTTGACACAGCAGTGGTTAGTGGTGTTGAGAGTTCATTCAGACCATGATAGTTCACTGTTATCCTCCACAGGACTTTCACACTATACTTATTAAACTATTGAAGGGTGAACGATTCTTGCTGTTCTCCAGTTGACAAATCAGCTTATGAATAGGAATGAAGGTGTCTTGGTCAGTGCGATATGGTATTGCGTGGTGGATGGTTGGACTGGGTGATCCTGTGGGTCTTTTCCAACCTTGGTGATTCTATGATTCTATATTACCTCCATTGCACTGTTGTGGTAGTGATTGGCACCTACTGTTCTTCTACCCTTAGCAACCCCACAAGAGAAGGGTCCTCTGAGAGACTGGACTAGGTAAACAGCTGCTTAATTTTCTCTGTCTCCAAGACAGCTATACCAAAGCCCACCGGTAGCCTTTTGGGTTCTTCAAGTACCCTCTACTGAGATAATCTATGCCAGGGATGCACAGAGCCTCTGGGCTGGTCACAATGGGGTACTTTTGCCACTCGTTACTGATTAGGCTCACTTCAGACTGCAATACAGTTTACTCTTGGGATCCCCCTGTCACTGTAGAAATATAGATGGGTTCTGCCTTTTTATAACTTGGAGGCATTAGAGTACACTGTGCACCAGTGTCTGCTGGAGCTTTATATTCCTATAGTTCTGATGTGCTAGGCCATTGAGTCTACACAGCTCAGCAAATCTGACTGTCCCTTTCCTCCACCTGGCTGGAGGTAGGGTCCCTCTAGTCCTGATTATTGTATTCGTTACTCACTTGTCATGAATGCTACCCAGAAGGCTCCTTATCAGTCTCAGACCATCTACTCTGGGGGAACTTTCTACTGGAAACTGGAGTGGCCATTTTCCTGGAAGAATCCTCTTTTGTCTTTGATTTTCACTGCAACTCACGTACCTGTTCCTCTAGCATCTGGGTGTTTTTTTCCATCCCACTTCCTCATATACTCTCCATGGTCACTCCTGTGAAACCACAGAATGGCACCTGGTGTGTACCCACTGTATCTTCTCTCTTGAACTGAAGAATGTTTTATTCTAACAGCTGAGATACTTATCCATGCAAGTGGAGGAGGATATGAGGAAGTGCTATGGAAAACCATTAATTTGTGGAAAAGTGAAAAAGAAGTGTGGTGTAGTTTGTGTGTGATGGTGTGTTTTCTGTTTTGTTTTGTTTTTTTTTTCTCAGGGGTGTTGGTGGTGTGGTATTTCTATTATTATTTAATTTTATATTTATTTTTATGTGAAGTATTGAGATAAAGTAGATTGCATAGAGATGCATAAAAAGGGTGCTTTCTCGGAATTTCCAGATTGTCTGACAGGCTAAACGCGATACTGAAATTGTGTATCGTCTCTTGAACCACTGTGGATATTTCATAGGTAGAATGTTGTCTCTGCAAGTGTGTGCCCTTCCTGTGTGATGCCCACTGAGTTCAGGAGAGCATTTGCTTATTTTAGAATGGCCACTGTTGTAACTTCTGCAGCTTATGACTCAGTTGTCAGATCAGACTTTCAATTACTGTTGAATAAGCTGGTGCAAGTCACTGCTTGGTAACTAGGTACCAACACCACAAAAAAGTGAATTAATGATTTTGTCATTCTTGGGTTGATTTTTGTCATTATTTGGGCAGTAAGCTGTCTGGGAATGCTTTATTATATAGCTTGTATATACTGTTACAGCCTTAACCTGGGATTTCCTAAGTATTAAAGAAATACATGTGGCAACATTTGTGAAATATGTAGTAATGCTAATAATAAATAAGTTAAAATAGTGACAAAGCAGCTCAAGATCAGGACTGGTGGAAATATGAATCTAAGGCTTTAAAGAGGACAGTAAATTCTAATCACACTACCTGTTTTAATTTTCTGATTGCTGCCTAGGTTTGCCAGGTAGTTTTGTGTTGCATGGCTTTTTGTGTGAGTGTTTTGTGTTTTACTTTTTCCACTATTTGGGTGTTACAAAGGAAACTATATTAATATATGTTGCATTTAGGAATGTATATGTATATGCTATTTACACCATTTTATATTTCATCATCAGTTTACAGGAGTTCTAAATCATCAAGGGGTCAATATATTTGATGGCACACATTTTAATTATTTTTCTTAATACACTTTTGATGAAACAAGATGACATGCTGAAAAAATATATATTTTTATTCAATACTAGCACTGTTTTACTGGAGATAACCTACTTAATGCTTTTTTCCTGAAGTGTTTATGCGTTGCCAATTAAGCCGATTACAGAAAGGACATGCAACAGATGAGTGGTTTCAACTCAGTTCCTATATACCATTAAAGGGTATTGATCCAGGATCTTTGCGTGTTCGAGCACGATATTCTATGGAGAAGATCATGCCGGAAGAAGAGTATAGTGAGTTTAAAGAGGTAATAAGTTTGTTACCACAGTTTCTGTAAATTATTATTTTTTTAGTTGTTAAAGAGATTTCAATGACTCTAATATACATTAAGTAGTATTTGTAGTGGTATCTATATGTCACTATAGATGTAAAATATCAGTTTTTACAAAGATGTTATGTTAGAAGTTTCCGAACGTTATTTTGTTTTTCTTTCAGATCATACTTCAGAAAGAGCTTCATGTAGTCTATGCTTTATCACATGTTTGTGGACAGGATAGAACACTCTTAGCTGGCATTTTATTGAAGATTTTTCTTCATGAAAAGCTCGAGTCTCTATTGTTACGATCACTAAATGACAAGGAAATAAGTATGGAAGGTACTGTACTAATTACGCCAACATTTACTGAAACTCTGAGTTGAGAGAAGGGCTCCCATGTCTTTGTTTCTGTCTCCTCCCTTAACTGTAGGATATATCAAACTGAACACAACATATTTTTCCTCAGCTTTTATTTTTGTCTCCTTTTCCTGACTTTTCAATTTCATTTCCTTTTTTCTTTCTTTTTCAGCTGAAGCTACTACTTTGTTTCGTGCCACCACTTTAGCAAGTACACTTATGGAGCAATACATGAAAGCGACAGCAACACATTTTGTTCACCATGCACTGAAAGACTGTATATTAAAGATAATGGAGAGCAAGCAGTCCTGTGAGGTGATACCTTGAACTATGTATTTTTTAAAACATTTTGATTTGTTGAAATGACCTACTAGTAGTTATGTGTTATTTGCTTTGGAAGCATTTATTCATCAATCTTTCAGAAATAATTTCATTTACATGAGAAATACAGGTACTGAACTGATTGAGATTTTTTTTTTAAATGTTGGCTTAAACAGTGTTCATAATATCACTTTTAAATAAGTTTAACTCAAATTTCTTTAAGTTACGTATTTATTCTTTAGCAATTGTAGGTTATTTTGTACAGTTACTGAATGGCCTAACATAAATTTGTGGTAAGCTCCAGATATTCCAGAAGTCAATGTCTGATCATGGTTTTATTTTAAAACTCCTCTATATTAACTCCTTTTTGTAGATTCTATTTCTTTCTAAAAATACACTCCTAACTTCTGTTTCACTTCAACGTAATTATAGAATCATAGAATCATAGAACTGCTCAGGTTGGAAAAGACCTTCAAGATCATCAAGTCCAACCGCAACCTAACCATACTATCCTAACTCTAACAACCCTCTGCTAAATCATGTCCCTGAGCACCACATCCAAATGGTTTTTAAATGCATTCAGGGGTGGTGACTTCAACCACCTCCGCGGGGAGCCTATTCCAGTGCTTAACCACCCTTTCTGTAAAGAAGTTTTTCCTGATGTCCAATCTAAACTTACCCCAGAGCAACTTGAGGCCATTTCCCCTCATCCTGTCACTTGTCACCAGTGAGAAGAGACCAGCCCCGCTCTCATTGTAAGCACCTTTCAGATATTGGAAGAGAGCAATAAGGTCTCCCCTCAGCCTCCTTTTCCCCAGACTAAACAGCTCCAGTTCCTTCAGTCTCTCCTCATAGGACATATTCTCCAAGCCCTTCACCAGCCTTGTTGCCCTTCTTTGGACCTGCTCCAGCACCTCCATGTCCTTTCTGTACTGAGGTGCCCAAAACTGAACACAGTACTCGAGGTGAGGCCTCACCAGTGCTGAGTACGGGGGCAGGATGACTTCCCTATTCCTGCTCACCACACCATTCCTGATACAATCCAGGATGCCATTGGCCTTGGCTACCTGGGCATACTGCTGGCTCATATTCAGCCGACTGTCCATCAGTACACCGAGGTCCCTTTCCATCAGATAGCTTTCCAGCCACTCTTCCCCAGGCCTGTAGGGGAGGACCCGATGCTTGACCCTATTGAAACTCATTCAGTTTACCTTGGCCCATTGATCTAGTCTATCCAGGTCCCTCTATAGTGCCTTTCTCCCCTCAGGCAGATCAACACTCCCTTCCAACTTGGTGCCATCTGCGAACTTACTGAGGGTGCACTCAATCCCCTCATCAAGATCGTTAATAAAGATGTTAAATAGAAGTGACCCCAGTACTGAACCCTGGGGGACATCACTCATGACCGGCCGCCAACTGGATTTACCTCCATTGACCACAACTCTTTGGGCCCGGCCATCCAGCCAGTGTTTCACTGAGCGGAGCGTATGCCCATCCAAATTGTGGGCAGCCAGTTTCTCCACAAGAATGTTGTGGGGGACATTTTTAATTATGGACAGGATGAAGGGTCCTCAGAAAATTGGATTAAAGTATATAAAAATATACGTCACTTAAAAAATGTTAAACGTGGGTAGTTATGATAGGTATTTATGGTTAATGTTAAATGTCTGTACATTTAAAAGCAGAGCACACTAGAACTCTAAAATGTTGCTTTTTCATATTAGTTTCCTTGAACCAGAATTGCAATCCCTGTAGAAGTCTGAGATTTGTACAGCAGTAGAATATTTAGTTTAATTTGAAATGTTAATCAGTGTGTAATGTCAAATTATATGTAGGTTGCTCTGAAAATAATGCCTCCTATTTATTTCAATGGAAACTACAACAGATACAAAGAGCACAATAATGCTATTTGACAGAGCAAATTCTCAGCTACAAAACACTATTTTTCAACATAGTCACCACTATTAGCTGTGCATTTTCATCATCAGTGACCAAGACCCACTGTCATTGTCACCACTGCTGAAACACACTACCCACTGCCTCACTGTGCTGACATCCACCCTTCGGTCTCCATAAGCATTGAGCAAGTGTTGATGAAAGTCAATGCATGCAATTTTTCCTGCATGAAGGAATTCAATGACAGACCTTTGCTTCATATGTACTTCCATGTCAGACACCATTTTGTTATACTCTCCCTCTGCTGTCATCTGTTGCACAACAAAGTGTAATGGAATGTTGGCAGGAAGGTTCAACCTTTACTGCCATACCACAATGCCTCTGACATTGTGCGCCAACATAATAAAATACGAGGCATTACTTTCAGAGCAGCCCTATATGGAGCTCTATTCAAGAGAAGAGATTTAATATTTTTTCCTTTTTGCTTTAGTTAAATCCCTCAAAATTAGAAAAAAACGAAGATGTGAACACTAATTTGGCACATCTACTCAGTATACTTTCAGAATTGGTGGAGAAAATATTCATGGCTGCAGAGATACTGCCACCGTAAGTTTGAGCACTTCTGTTCAAATTTTTACTTGAAAATTCCTGTTTGTGGGAGTTAAAATGCACCATAAAGTAATGTTTGTATTGATTCATCTTTTACTAATTATTTCTAAGACTAACTACTTTGGGGTTCTTATGCACAGAGGAATATAGACAGGAAAAAAAAAAGCCAACAACTAAACACTTGAATGAATTGTGTATTTGTCAAGAAAAGCTTTTGGCTAGCACACATGCTTTTCTTTGAGAGAGAAGCTACTAGATCTGAGGGGTCAGGGAAAGAAGGAAAAAAAAATCAATATATTATTTCCATGAACAGGTAGAGGACAGCACTAGTTAGCAAACAATTATATATATTTAAATTGGTTACCAACTCTTTCCAGTCTTCCTACTCTGTGAAAAAGCTGGAATTAGTAATGACACTAAAAATACAAATGTGGGTGGTGGTAGAATGACACCCTGCTGTTGTTACTAATGTCTTTCACGGAAATGTGCAGGTTATTCTTTTTCTTAAAAAAAATAAAATAAAATAACTTGTTTTCATAGTTTAGACTAAAATTGTTTAATAAAAAGTGCATAGCACTAACAGTTTTCTTTCACTATAACTAGCTTTTAATGTAATCAAAATGCTGAATTTTGCAATGTGTACTGGGTCTGTCTGGGATGGAGTTTATTTTCTTCATAGTAGTCTTATGGCACTGTGTTTTGGATTTTGACTAAAACAGCGTTGACAACACACCAGCATTTTGGTTAGTGCTGAGTAATGTTTGAACACTGTCCAGCTTTCCTTCTTTTTTCTCCTTTTTTCCACTCTGCTGTGCGGCAGAAGTAAGTAGGCTGGGGGTGCACAAGAGGTTAGGAAGGCACACAATCAGGACAGCTGACCAAAACTGACCAAAGGGATATTTCTTAACATATGATGTTGTGCTCAGCAATAAAAGCTTGGAGACATGAAGAAGAGAGGTATTTGTGGTTATGGCATTTGTCTTCTCGGTAACTGTTGGCTGCTGGCTGGGGTCAACCCACCATGGTCTATTTTGGCACCCGACATGAGGCTCAAGAGGTTCAAGAGGATGATCTGTCCAGTTATTACTTGACAAGTTGTTACTTGCTGTTGCTGGTCACGGTGTTACTTTGCCTGTTCTTGATATTGGTTTATTTGTTCCCTCATCTGCTCTGTGACATGCTCCCTCTCTTGCTGTGCATCAAATTCCAAGGCCTCTTAATGTCTGATTTCAGCTCTTGCGTTTTGCTGTACTGTTTATCATTTTGCTGTTGTTTTTTTTGTTGTTATTGTTTGTTTTTTTGTTTTGCCTGGGTGAACTATGATAAAAGCACTGGCTTTGAGCTTGGTATTTGGGCCCTGCATTGCTGCCATCCCATTACTCTGGGAACTATCTTATGAAGGCAATTAATAATTACACTTTCCTCCTCTTCTCCTCTGGGAGTCACTTTGTGGGAGAAATAAAGAATGGCATCTTCCCTTTCACCTTAAGGATAGCTGTGTCCTACTGTGTTACAATGGCTCCTGAGTTTTTGGAATATCCTTGCATAACCAAAATTCTTATATTGGTGTGTGTTGTGAATCTAATTCATAAAATCATAGAATGGCTTGGCTTGGAAGGGACCTCAAATATCATCAAGTTCCAACCCCCCTGCCATTGGCAGGATTGCTAACCACTAAATCAGGCACCAGATTCAGTTGTCCAGGGCCTCATCTAACCTGGCCTTGAACACTTCCAGGGATGAATATTCACAATTTCTTTCTCTGAACAACTTGTTCCAGTGCCTCACTGGCCTCTGAGTGCTGATTTCCTCCAGACATCTAATCTCAATCTCCCCTCTTTTAGTTTAAAACCATTCCCCCTTGTCCTATCACTACCTACCCACGTAAAAAGTTGATTTTCCTCCTGCTTATAAGCTTCCTTTAAGTATTGGAAGGTCACTGTCAGGTCTCCCCTGAGCCTTCTCTTCTCCAGGCTGAACAAGTCCAGCTCTCTCAGCCTGTCTTCATAGGAAAGGTTCTCCAGATCTCTGATCTTCTAATTCCAGTCTTCTACGTCATAGCATCATTCAGTGCACTGGGAGTTAAAAGGTTAATGCTGCAGTTCTGTGAATTGTCAATATTTGTCTCAGAAGAGAATGAACTAGAACTCTCAGAAGACTTCATTTTTCCATTTCTGTTTTCCGTTCAGACTGGGAGTAGTGAAACTGTCTGTGCTCCCTGACTGTCTCACCTACAGCATTAGAGTAAGGACTTTGGTTTCAAAAACTCTTCCTCATTTCATTTGATTTATTAGCTTCAATTCCAATCATATCACATTACATTGTTATCTCACATTTTGCTACTGTATTTAGTAAATCACATTTTTCCCTAGCTTGTTGCTGTTGTTATCCTTCATCCAGGCCCGTCTCCCTACCTTTTCCCTTCACCTCCCCCTTCCCAGTGCGTGGGTTTGTAGATCCCTTTCCACCCTTGACACAGAATAATCTGAACGAGGCCTAACTGTGGCAATTTTGGTGCACTGGCCAGAAAATGAACTTAGAAACCTTATCTGTACTCTGCAGGCCTTAGTTTCTGGGCATCCAGTCAACTTTCTAGGTATACTGCCTATATATATAGGCACCATGACAACTGGGTTTTATAAGGAGACAAAAACTGAATTCT
>NW_024884872.1:0-29616 GCF_019232065.1 Centrocercus urophasianus
CAGGCTGTCGTTGAAGGACGCGTTGGCGGACACCTCGAGGAACGCCCACCTGCAGCGTGGGGCACCGCTCAGAGCGGGAAGCGCCCGGGCGGCCCTGCGCTGCCCCGCACAGCCCCGGGCCCTTACCCGACGGCCTGGATGTGGTCGGTGAGCTCGGCCCAAGCGACGGCGGCGGGCTGGCGGCCAGACAGCACGCGGAGCCGGCCCGAGCCAGGCTCCAGCAGTACGGAGGCGCTACGGGGCGGAGGGATCGGGCCGGACGCGACCCCCAGCACCCACGCGGCCACCGCGGCGGCCGCCAAGAGCGCCCGCACCGCCGCCATCGCGGGAGGGGCGGAGCCGCGCCTGGGGCGGGGGCGTGCCGAGAGGAGGCGGGCGGGGTCCGAAACGAGCCACGCCCCGCCGTGCCCGGGTGCCCGGGTCTCTTCCGGCCGCCCATTGCCCTGCAGGTACCCGTTCCCCTGTGTACGCCCCGGTCCCCGACATGCCACGCCCTACACGCTTCCTCCTCCCTCTTCCTGCCAAACCCCCGTGGCCACAAACTCTCCCTCCCAGCCCCACGCAGGGCGGACGCGACCGTCAGCGTCCCGACCCCGGCCACACCGTGCCCGGCAGGTGGCAGGTGGCAGCCCCGCGGCCCCTCCTGGCCGTGGCTGCCCACCCCCGCCGTGAGTTGTGCGCAGTGCGTGACACGGGAGCGCGGGTGACGCGGGAGCGCGGCGGCAGCCCCGGCCTTACGCAATCGCGGCTGTTTACCACTCCCCCCCCCGCTGCGCTCGGCGGGCAAAGTCCCCAGGAGGCGCCAAGCGGGGGCAGCGGGCTCGGAGCACCCCCACCCGCGGGGAGCATGCGGCTCCCTCGGCCCGGCCCTGCGGCACCCGCCCTGTCTCACCCCGACCCCCCGCGGGTGCCCACCGGGACCTGGTACACTCGTGTCGGCGGCGTCACACCACCAGGCCGACCTACGGCCCCGCACCCACGGCCACGCCGAACGCGGTGCCCTGAGAGTGCCGGGCGGCGGGGTCTCTACAGGGTGGCCCCCCCGGTCCCTTTCTTCCTGTGCTACAAAGAGGCGCTGTCGCTTTAAGAGCGGAGAGTGGCGGCCCCTTTAAGGCAGGGTGGAAATCAGCTGGCCGTGCACGGCGGCGGGGCTGCGTGACACGGCGAGGTGGGGCGGGAGGGTGCCCTGGTAGCCCCGGCAGCCCCGGCCCCAGCAGGACTTCGTCCTCGCCTTTCGTCAGGTTGCCGCCGTCCCCTGGATTTGGGTTCCTCCCGCGGTGCTCCGTGCCGCGCTCAGCCCCGCTTTTCTCCTCCCGCGGGAGCAGAGCTGGGACGTGGCGGCTCGGTGCAGCGCCGGGGCTGGTAACCAAGCCGCAGCCCGTGGCCTCTTTTAATTCCTATTTCTGTTTGTGTTTTTAGCTCTATTTTTAACCCTATTCCTGTTTCGCATTTCCATTTTCCTCTCCCGTTTTTATTCCTATTTCTATCCCCGTTTTCTCTTTCCGTTCGTATTTCTACTCCTGCTCCTGTCCCCTTCTCTCCCCCTGGCCATGGCTCCCGCCCCTCGCGAGCAATAGCCCCCAGCATCCGACCCCCGAAGCCTGAGCTGTGTCCGAGCCGTGGGACGCGATGGGGCCGCTGTGGGCGCTGCGCGTGGCCGGGGCGCTGAGCGTGGCCGGGGCGCTGGCGGGGCACGGCGGGTCCCAGCGCTCGGGGCCGCCGGCGGCTCTGGACGCGGGGACCCGCGGTGACGGCGCGGGACACGACCGGGGCGTGGACGTGAGTGAGGACGCGAGGCGGCGGGGTGACGGGTCCTGCCCTTGCGTCGGCCTCCGCCGCCGCCCCACGGACGTGGGACGGAGGGGGAAAGCGAGGCAGGGGCGGAAGCGGCCGCGACCCCGGGGGTGAGCGCCGTCCGCCAGCTAGGGACGCGTGTGGGACACGCGGCTCTTCCCGCAGTGCCGGGAGGTGCGGAAGCGCAACAGCTCCGAGCGGTGCCGCTTCGTACGCGGCACCCCGGACTGCCGCCTGGACGACGGTTTCCTCGACTACCTCGGCGGAGCGTTCTGCGCCTTCCCCGCCGCGCTGCTCCCGCTGCCCGTCGGCCTCTACGTGAGCGCGGGAACCGGGGGAGGTGGGCGGGCGGCCCCGGCTGGAGGATGCTCGGCCACGGGCGACTTGGCAGCTCTCTGCCCGCAGGTGCTTTGGCTCCTCTACCTCTTCGTCATACTCGGCGTGACGGCAGAGAAGTTGTGAGTTGTCCCGGGGCCGCGTGGAGTGAAGAATGGTCTGGCGCTGCGGCCCTGTGCCCTCATCACCCCACTCTGTGCTCTTCCAGCTTCTGCCCCAACCTGTCGGCCATCTCCACCACGCTGAAGCTGTCCCACAATGTGGCAGTATCCTTGGCCTCCTGCGGATGGGGCACGGGGCAATGATGGGGGATGTGATGGGGACCCGACGTGGTGGGATGCTCCTTGACGCCTGCTCTCCATGGTGTCACCTTCCTGGCCTTTGGCAACGGGGCCCCGGATGTCTTCAGTGCTGTGGTGGCATTCTCCGACCCGCGCACGGCTGGGCTAGCGGTTGGGGCCGTCTTTGGTGAGCGCTGTGCTGGCCAAAGGGGTGAGGGGCACGGGACCCTGCTGATGGGCTGCGTTGCGTTGGCAGGCGCTGGCATCTTTGTGACCACAGTGGTGGCTGGTGGCATCGCCCTGGTGAAGCCCTTTGCAGCGGCCTCCAGGCCCTTCCTCCGGGACGTCATCTTCTACATGGTGGCCGTCTTCCTCACCTTCCTGATCCTCTACTTTGGCCGCATCACACTGGGGGAGGCTCTAGGTGAGCATCGTGGCGGGGCAGGGGCTGGTGGGGCAGCCCAGGGGTCCTGTAACCTCTCTGGCCCCACGGCAGGGTACCTGGGGCTCTACGTCTTCTATGTCTTCACTGTGGTGCTGTGCACCTGGATTCATCGCTGGCAGCGCGGGGATGGACCGTCCCAACCCGGGCCGTGGGAGCCAGGTAAGGAGCGCTCTGCGGTGCCGGGAGGAATCCCTTGGCACCCCCCGCTTTCTCCTTGCTCCCTCACAGCAATACCAACAGATGCTGAGGAGCAGGAGTCCTCGGGCACCAACTGCGGGGACTACGGTAGGGTGGGCTGTGAGGCCGTCTCAAACGGTGGACTGGGTGCGGGGAGTCTTGCGGAGCACAGCCCTGTGGCCCCACACAGGTGAGGAGTATCGACCCCTGCTACCCCACCGCAATTCCTCGCTGCACATACTTGGCACTGCACTCAATCCCCTGGACAAGCAAAAGTGGAGGAGGAAGCCCTGGTACTGGCGGCTCTTCAAAGTGCTCAAGGTGAGCAGGAGGGGATGGGAGAAGGGCACTGTGCTAGAGGGTGCGGCACTCATGAGCCCCCTCCTCCCAGGTCCCTGTGGAGCTGGTACTGCTGCTCACTGTGCCTGTGGTGGACCCCGACAAGGACGACTTGAACTGGAAGAGACCCCTCAACTGCCTGCACATCATCACTGGGCCCCTGCTCTGCATCCTCACCCTCAATTCGGGGACCTGTAAGAGCCTGTGGTATCCTCATAGCCCTGAGGAGGGGCTGAGACTGGGAGCCATGGCCCAGCACTGAGCTCCTTGGGGCCCCTCTATCCAGGTCTTGGGGGAGAAACAGGGCAGGAGAGTGCTGGCTTCAGGGAACAGGGCTCGGTAGTGTGCCTTCAGGCTGGTGAGGTCCTGCTCAGCCTGTGGGGCCACAGTTGCCCTCTCTGTCCCTGATGCAGATGGGTTGTACCAGATCCAGGGCGTCTTCCCGGTCTGGGCGCTGGTTGCACTGGCTGGCTCCATCCTGGCCATCATCATCTTTGTGACCACACGCAATGAAGAGCCACCCAAATACCACTGTGTAAGGTGCCCCTGGCCTCAAGCACCATGTGGGCAAGAACAGTGCCTCCATTGCCCCGAGAAGGTGCAGCCAGGGCCCAGCTCACCTGGTCCCGTCAGGTATTCGCCTTCCTTGGGTTCCTGGTCAGCGCTATGTGGATCAATGCAGCAGCCACAGAGCTGGTGAACATCCTGCGGACCCTGGGCATCATCTTTGATCTTAGTAACACTGTGCTGGGCCTGACCCTGCTGGCCTGGGGCAACAGCATTGGAGGTAAGAGCCCTGTGTTATCTGCCTTTGTGGCACACTGTACCGCAGTGGGATGCAGGCCCTGGCATCTCCTGTTCTTGCCCTGCAGACACCTTCTCTGACCTCACCATGGCACGGCAGGGCTACCCCCGCATGGCCTTCTCTGCCTGCTTTGGAGGCATCATCTTCAGTATCCTTCAAGGAGCTGGGGGGTGGGGTGCTACTTGGGCCTGCTTCTAGGGGACATGAGCTGCGCGGGATCCATCCTGGAGTCTGCCACAGGGAGGGAGGGGAAGAGGCTGCACCTCCCCAGGGTGCCCCAGACCATGCCAGAGCCACCTGTCCTCGAGCACTCTGAACTTTGATGGCCTTATCCAGGCCAGGAGAGAGGGATGGTGCTGTCCCCATCCCGAGGGCTGGGGGGGATGCTGTGCTGTTTCTTCACCCTGAACTGCCCTCAGATATTCTGGTGGGCGTGGGGCTGGGCTGCCTGCTGCAGATGACCAGCAGCCAGATGGCAGTGAAGGTGAGGCTGCTGGCCACAGTACGGGGCTGGCAATGATGGGATCCCCTCGTCACACGGTATCCCTCTGTCTCTCCATCAGCTGGAGCCTGACAGCCTGCTGGTGTGGATCTTGGCTGGGGCCCTGGGACTGAGCCTGGTGTTCTCCTTCGTGGTGGTACCGGCACAGTGCTTCCAGCTGGGCAGGGCATACGGCACCTGCCTCATCCTCTACTACTTGGCCTTTCTCTGTGTGGCCCTGCTCACCGAATTCCAGGTGATCCACCTGGTTCCCACCTGAGCACTGCATGTCCACGTCCCTGCCCTGCTGCAGCCCGCTGGGCCACACATTTGCTCTCCGGAGAGAAAGCTGGTTGTGTTTTGGGAAAGAAAGAGCATTTGTTAAGCACTAGCCATCTCCTCGCTCCGCTCTGTTGAACTTCGTTTAACTTGGGGCGTCTCTGAACAAGGATGAGGGTAAAGGCTTGGTTGGCTGCTGCCTCAGGGCATAGGGCTGGAGCAGCTGCAGGGGAGCGTGCGCTAAGACACCCCTTCACCTCTCCATCTGGGATCCTCTGGGGCTGGCAGCCATGCGCTATGGGGAAACTGGAAAGTAAAGGCTTGAGTGCAAATCTGGGAATGCCTGTCATTGCAAGGGGCAGCAAGCCGCCAGCGGGTGAATTGAAAGAGCAAGCGGAGGTGTTCAGGTGAGGCAAAGCACCAGAGCAGTTCTCAGGCTTAATGCACACAAAGTGTTAATGAGCCCATGGAAGCCTCCTTTCTCCTGCTGCTTTTTTTTTTTTAAAAATATTTTTTTTTAAAATATTTTTCAACCTGAATCTCAGAGGGTGCACAGAGCTGTAGCAAAGGACTTGATACGCAGAGGCTCCCATGTGCCTGATCGCCTCTGGCAAAACTAGGCTAAGATACTGTAAGAATGGACAACTTGCAATTAAAAACTACACAGCTTCCACTGGTGTGTTTGCTGTGAGGCAGGGTGTGCTGGGCTGGGCTGCAGGGAAGACCGGGGGCTGCTCGTGGTGAGGCAGAGGCCATGCAGCGCCGCTTGAGGCCACAGCTTCCTCTGGGGTCACTGCCTGCACGTTTCCCAACAGCAGTCACATGTAGCTGAAGCTGCTGTCACAGCAGCACAGTGCACGGGTCAGCACTGACTGCAGCCATTGGGCCTGATGCAGGCATGCACTGCTGTGGTTAGCCCAGTGCTGCTCTGTGGGGACAGAGGGCAGTTGCACAAGCAGCACTCTGCTGCTGTCAGCTTTCAGGCTCTCCTAGGCTGCTGCTCTTCCCTTCTGGGCCCAGATCATTCCTCTGTTCTCTGGCTGGATAAGTGCTTTCACAAGAATTCAGGTGCTGTTTGCTGGCTGCTATTGGTTTTGCCATGGATTTACCAGAGCCAGCCCCAGCTTCCAACAAGCACCACTCAGCACAGATACCGAGGTGAAGGAGCAACAGCTTCTGCAGCCCCTCCTGTCCCTTGGAGGTAGCTATAAAAACAAAACGCACGTTTGAGAGTAAGGTGGTAACAGAGAGAAAAACTGGCAGGGGCACAGAAAGAAGCTGGGCTGTGAGCTGGCAAGGGCCAGGAGCAAGAGTTTGTGCATGTGACAAGCGCTGCAAGCAGTTGCCACTGGAGAGAGAGAGCGGGCACAGTTTCTTTCCAAAGGATGTGGCAATCTGTAAACTGAAACCGAGCTTCTGAAACAGCGGGCAGGAAGAAAGCAAGCTGCTGCCTCTACAAAGCTGAGAATGCTCTTTATTAGTGTGCTTGAAAAATCTAGAGAATATTTTACAGACATGTCCATAAAATTATATTTATAAACAAAACACCAGCATACAAAACCCCCTGGTGTTCCTCCTTCATTCCCTGCAAACTGATTGTCGTTAGTCTGTGGGTAAGGTGGGGAGGAAGAGTAAATAGTCGGGGAGGCCCCATACTCAAACTTCTTTTCTTACTTCTTTTCCTTCCAAAAAAAGTAAACTTCTGTGATCTTCCTTGCTTAAAAAATAATACATTGTGTACATGGGGGCAAACCCACATCTTAGTGTAAAAAAGAAAAAAGCAGCACTTGAGCCCCATAGCCCAGTCCAGGGGCTTCAGTGCTGCTCCCCACACCAGAGCCCTTCTCCCACGTGTGAGTAGGTCAGTGCCTCTGCAGCACAGCGTAAAGCTGCAGCTCCAGAACAGGTCAGTGACAGCCCTGCCACGGTGACACAGACTTTAAACAAAGCCACATTTCTTTTTCTAACCTTCACAACACCCACCCTGCCCATAACTTGGGAAACATCGCCCCCAGCCCCAGGATGAACGCAGGTAAGTCTTCCAGTCTGCAGTCCCACGCAGAGCAACTGCAAGACAAATGCTGCACTGCTCATTAACTTGTGGTCAAATTTATGGTTTGGAAAATAGCCCTTTAAGGTCCTTCACGGTTCAGCTCAGAATTACTTTCATACCACTTGCAGAGCCCAGAAGGGAAACAAAGAGCTGCCCTGAGGCACCCAGCAAACGCAGCTGTTCAGAGTTGAGGAGCACACATCATGTTGCCTGCCTCTGAAAATCTCATCTTTTCCAAAAAATGTACTTGGGATGTGCACCCATTTCCTACATCCCACCACCCCATTCACCCAAAGGAAGGGGAAAGCCTCCCATCCCTGCCATATCCACTGTAATCTGAACCTGAGAAAAAAATAAAACAGCAAGAGGTACGGTGAACCTCCACGCTGACAATGTTCACTCTCAGCACTTTCTGTGGTGACAGGATAAGAAAGGAACTCGGAGACAGGCTGTCACCGCTTTGCAGTAATGAAACACAAGAGATGAAGCAACCTGCCACAATCCCAGAGTTTACGTGTCAGAGCTGGCCAAGGAGCCTTTTTCCCCTCCCTCGTCCTCTCCCAGCTACCTGGTTCTGGCAGCCTCCGTGCCAGACACTGAAAAGCAGACAGATGAGAAGAATCATCGTCCTTTACAGTTCTGCATCCAGAACTGTGTAAACAGTGAAGCCCTTCAGCAGAGGATTCTCCTAAGATCCGACCCAGTCAGCACTTGCCAGCTTGAGGAACAGTTCTGCATGGGCGAGAACAAGGGAGGAGGAATGCTGCTGTGCTGACTGACCCTCCTGTTAAAGCAATGACCTACCTGAGGGCCAACAAGCAGTACTGTTTGATGGACTCTCTGTAAGTTTCAGCCCCAAGCAGAAATAAGGGTTTGGAGCTGCAAAGTCCTCTCCTTCCCAGTCACCTATTTGAACTAATGACCAGCCAAAGTCTTGCCATCTACAAGCAGGTGGCTAAGTGATGGAGCTCACCCAGCAGAATCACCCTTCCCTAGGAAGATGAGAGCTAAAGGGTTTACAGAAGTGATTCTGATCCCAGGCAGTGCCGTGGGCATAACTGACCTGCAGAGATGCAGATACTGCACAGCCACAGCAAAGAGTTTGTCTCCCTACATTTCTGTGCCCACTATGGTCATAATGCAATAAGATTTCTGCCGCTCACCAGCTTCCACAGAATGGCTCAGGGACAGTTAAATTCAACAGTCAGAACTGAATCTACTGCAGGGACTGCATCCAGGTGTCCCAAGAAGGAGGGAAAAGGCTACTCTCCACTAATGCTGAAGTTCCATAGCACCTCCTCTTGCTTTGCAAAAGGAGGGCAGAGAGGAAAAAAAACAACAAAAAACAAAACACGAAGCAAAAACTACCTCCTTCCCTGATCTTTTATTCCTAGGTTAATAGTACCCTTTAAGTGAAGCAGACCTTCAAAAAGGGCCTTTTTTTTTTTTTTCTTTTTTAAATTGTAAGCATGTAGCCTCAGCACACTTCCTGCTCTTAATGGATTACACATCCCTTTCCCCAGGGTCTGTTACTGCTAAGACAAACAGCAGGATTGAGCTTGGGAAGCAGCTCAGAGGAAGAAGGTCTCCATTTCTGTCCAAGAAGATCACTGTGCTGAGCACAGCATCATGCTCAGTCTGGTTGTAGCAGAGTCCACCTGTTTTTTTGCACTTAACAGAAGAGCTTCTATCCCTAACACAAACCAGTACATGGAACAGATCTATATACATCATCCCAACATATATGCTGTGAAGTAATACTCTAGGTTATTGCATAGAAGGCAGCTTGCACTAGCCAGGCCTAGATGACGGTCTGGGAACGTTGTCGGAGGCTCAGGGGTTTCAGAGAGCTCTGGGAAGCAGATGCAGACTCTTGCAAAGGTATCTGGGATTCCTCTTTCCTGGAATGTTCCTCATACCATTCCTGTGACAGAAGATCAGAACAGATCAGTCTCTGCTCCAAAGCTGCCACACGGACCAGCAGGACCCCAGTCTATGTGTGCTCAAACTGAGGGGCTTTTTCCAAGGCCCTGTTTATGGCCCACATAAACAACCTCATCAACCTCAGCAAAGCCACGAAGGGTGTGCTCACATATCAGCATTTACAGCCTGGGCAAGAAGGAGCAGCCACAGGTCAGCTCCAGCTAGCTGAGCTGTCAGGTCTGACAAACCAGAGCAAGGAAATATCACAGTCAAATGACCCCCAGTGCCCAGGGACTGCCATATTGAATCCCAGTGACATCTGCGGCTTACAGAGTTGCACCCAGGGTATTACAGGACATTACATCCCTGCGTCAGAGACCAAGCACAACAAGCAGGGAGCTTCACTGCGGATTACCAGCTCCACAATTAGTGTGCTTATTTTTGTTAGCAGGACTGAAGACTCATCCACAAGCTAGCTGCCCAGGGGACAAAGGAAATATTCTAATGGTTATGAAATTAATGCCTTCATTGCTAATCATTATACTAGTCCATGACCTTTCAACAGTAGCCAAATTCATGGCATAAGGCTCCTAACCTCAAAGAACACTTAACAGCAGTGCCTTAAACAATCCAGAGAATCAGCTATTTAAACATTTCCCATCTTCATTAGCCTGCTATTGTGAAGGAACAACTGGCACTTGCAGAGCACTTGGCTTCTGTTGCACAGACACACCCAAGCTCAAACAATCACATTCCAGTGCCTTAACAAATTAGCATCATGCAGCCAAGTCCCAGGAACACTCCGTGCACTTAGCCCAGCAACCAATGCCCACCCTCACAAGTATGGGTAAGCTGGGCAAGCCGAGCACCTACATGCAGCCTGCACTGTTACTGCCACTGCTGATGCATATCATCAACACAGCTGGGCTCCTGAACCCACCGAGGAGGCTCTGACATGTTCAAGAAAGCCCCTGAACACCAGCACTAATGAATCTAAAGCACAGTTCCTCTACTGCCTGCTCCTTTCATAAAGCTGCCTGTGTTTCAGAGGGAGAACGCCTCCTGCGTTTAGAAATGTCAGGCAACATGAAGTGTTCTGTTAATGACAGAGGCTTACTGGTATTTCCAACTTAGACCCACATACCTGAATCTCCTCCTCATACATCTTCATACTCAAGTCACTCTTGGTCCTTGATCTGCGTCCCAGAAACAGCGTTGACACTTGCTAAGGAGATGGGGGGAAGATGAAAAGATGGCATTCATCAGTCCCTGAGCAGCTCACAAGAGCTGTGCTGGAACTTTGGTGTGTCACCCACTGGAGAGCCTAGGCTGTTCTCATTGCCAGGAGACAGTGGTATTTTAGAGCACACATCACCTGACTAAACGCAGGCATCTGCTCCAGGCTGAGATGTATTTCGCTGGAGGGATCCCTGAAGGCTACAAAGAGCTGCAGGAGACCAGCTCAAATGGACACAGCTGTGTCAAGGGCACTCAATTTTGTCAGAA
This sequence comes from Centrocercus urophasianus, assembly GCF_019232065.1. Taxonomy (NCBI): domain Eukaryota; kingdom Metazoa; phylum Chordata; class Aves; order Galliformes; family Phasianidae; genus Centrocercus; species Centrocercus urophasianus. Next base: position 10,420 of record NW_024884872.1, read on the forward strand.
GAACATACCATCTGGAACAAGGCTCAAACCCAGCCTTCCAAAGGAAGATCTCAGCTTAGAACAATTTCAGGTCTCATTTGCTTAGCACATACCACTTACTCCCCAGCCTAGACTTTTTAGATCACATAAGCAGAGGGTTGAGTTATGAATTACTCTCTGCCTATGAGTCATCTGAACAGCACTGAGAACCAAAGAAACTCCAGACCATCACTCTGTGCTCCACTGCAAGGCTGAAGACATCATCCTTTGGTTAACTGACTTGAAATCTGTTTCTAAGTAGCATCATCTATTCTATGTGAACAAGAACTCAACATTTAACTACCAAGCCAACCAAAGTAAATAAAGATCCACTAAGGGACTGCAGCACTGGCATTCTGCATACAGGATACACAGATACGATAGCCGTTATTAAAACAAACATTTAAACTCCTCTCAGATGCAAAAGCCAGCAGTTCTCAGTCATAAGAACAGTTAGCCAGGTCAGCTCATCTTTCCAATTGTCCATCCTGCCCTGGAGTGAAAAGGTAAGCAATGATGCAGAGAACAGAAAGCTGCTGTTTGGATCAATATGCACACATTGTTGCATTATGCTTCAGGACTGTCTGAGCCTAAGTGTATGATGGCACAGAAAGAGAGGCAGGAGAATAAGATTGGTTTTTCTGCAGAAAGATAAATATCCTCTTTCCAGCCAGTACTGGGCCAGGACAGCTCTATGTGAAGTCTGCAGGCTGTAACGAGTCCTTGTCAGGGCTATAGAGGACAGAGGACATTCAGCTGCTACTTTTCCAGGGCAGAACAACTTTGTGCTATTTCCACACAGTTCCTCTTTGTGGCTCAGCTCTAAACATGACAAAGATGCATACGGATTTCCTTTGGAAGGCAGCAAAAAGGTACCTGCAGGCCTGGTGTGCCTTCCTCCCTTCAAGCCAAGAACCTACATTATGGGTTTCCTCTTACCCCGTGTTTGTCCATCTGCAAAACAATCTTCTGCAGCTGAGAAATTTCAGTGGCAGCTGAACTCCACTTGTACAGCTCAATTATCCCAATCACTTCCTCCTTGGAGATCTCCTTCTCCAGCACAATGCCATTGTCTTCTGGAAAGGCAAGAAAAAGAGGAAGAGAAGTCAGCAAGATGAATGTTGCTTCCATGACCCTGGAAGGCAAAGCAAACAGGCCCACGCGGGATTCAGGAACAGCCTACATCTACTTTTTTGACTGGAACACATATGTCCTTGTTCTCCAACAAAAGAGGGATAAAGAAAATTAGTGTGTAGGGTCAGCAAGCATGTCTCAGCTTTTAAGATACCAAGGAGCCTGATGTGTTAAAGCCTTGTAGCTTTTCTGCCACCTGCAAGCTAACTAGCAAAACAAACAATCAAACACTGGTTGCTGCCTCTTGGCCTTCAGCTGCCCAACACAGCTGGAGAAGTAAATGTTAACTAATGCCTTTCACTGCACCCTTCAAAGTGGGTACCTGAAGGATCAGGATGAGGAATGGTTCTGTAACTAATAATGCCTGGCTCCTACTGACATGACACCACACATTTGGATCTTCTGGCACCTAAGAAAGATCAGATGAGCTAATCGCAGCCATTCCTGTGACAGGGCCTTCACTGCATCTTTCTGCAAGGAAGATCCTCTGGCATATCAAAGTGCAGTAACTATACCTTCTCTGCAGAAGATTGTAAAGAATCAAGATTAGTTTACACAAAGTTTGAAAAGTCTGGGTGTAAATCACTTCAGAATAGCAGGGAGGGCCTTCAAGAAATTAATACGTTGATGGTACCTAAATTAGCAGGCCTTGAAGCTACAGATGCACAGCTCAGGGGACAAAGGACAGTGAGGAAGCGATGACTCACAGAGGTGCGACAGGATGGAGAGACCAGTCACAGCCTGTTCTTAAAAGGTACAAAAAGGTGCATCCAAACCCAGCGTATGGTCACCAGTCTAAGTACAACTGGGAGACAAAGAGGACTAGATAGGCAGTGTTCCTTGTTCTGCATGCAGGGCAGGGAGAAGTGATGGCCAGAACAGAAAGCTCAGATAGAAATGTACAAAAAGATAAGAATGAGCTTAGGAATTCAGGCTTTAAAAAAAAATAAAAATAAAAAAAATCTGGTCTTTGCTGGTCAATTGATTATTTCCTCCAGACATAAATATAGAATCATAGAATGGTTTGGGTTGGAAGGGACCTCAAGCATCATGAATCTGCAAACTCCCTGCCACATGCAGGGCCACCAACCTCCACATTTCATACCAGACCAGGCTGCCCAGGGCCCCATCCAACCTGACCTTGAAAATTTCCAGGGACAGGGCATCCACAGCCTCTCTGGGCCGCTGTTCCAGTACCTCACCACTCTCTTCGTAAAGAACTTAAGACATAAGACACCAGAGAAAAGATGCAATGTTTGGGTCAGCCAGTCCTCAGTTCTAACCTTCTGAATCTTGGTTCTTCCGAGTGTAGTTCATGCGGAAGACAAAAGCCTCCAGAATAAATGCCACAATGATTGTCATCACCACCTGGGAGAGGACATGAACACAAGAGATCAGGAGGCTGCTGCTGGGGGATTCTTGCAGTCCAATTCAACAACAGAAAGCTGAGCATTTTGGTCTGTGCTTCAGCTCCTGGTGCTCCAAGATGGACACATCCCAATTCACACATCTGCCTGAAAGTCAGTTGATGACGGTAAACCACAGACAGGCCAGAAAAAGGCTGTGCTGCTCTCAGCTTTACCCCAGGCCCAGGTTGTGCAGTATCAACTTTGTCAATGCTCATAAATGTAACTTCCTGCAAGTGATGTGGGCTCACACCTTTTTCTGGAAGACATTGCACAGAGAAACAAAGCTGTGCTCACTTAGGGATGGAAGCTCCCTCTGTAATATGGTAAAAGCTGCTTCCCCTCAGCCCCAATTTGATACAGGAAGCATCTTCAGAAACTTACCATGGTCACAATATAGAAGATCATGAAATACAGGCGGCTCCAGTGAGTGGTTTCAGATGTCACCCCTTCCTAGAGAAGACAGGAAAAAAAGTCACCAGTATGCATAAGAAGGGAGAGCTTGTTGATAACTGCTTGCTAACAGAAGTAAGGCAGCATGAATTCCGTCCATCTATCTCATACTTGTGGCTCCATAGCTAACACCAGAGGCTGCCTGCACAATGCTCTGTGCCCCAACTGGGTCTTGCAGGTAATCCATCTCTAAAGGCAAAATGAGATTATCCTATATGCAAAACCACTGAACACTGAAGGCCTGTGACTGTATGAACCATTGCTACTATAAGAATACAGCCTGGACAGCAGGGTGATAAATTGGAATATAGTGTGACTTCGCTTGTCCAGATTGCAAAATTCAGCCTGAGGGCTGGTCAAGTTCAAGAAGAAATCATGTCAGGTGGCATGTCACAGAGCTCAAATATCACCCGGGGATTAAAAGGAACAATCGCATGACCACAGCAAGTGACAGTGTTGGGACTAATCCTGCCATCTCCAAGTGCAAGGGGAAGAAAGCAGTGGTGGCATGAAAGATCAAGCTCAACTGGCAAGAGACTGTGCTGTTTGTAGCTGAGGTTTACTTACCATGATTATGTACCAATCATTGACGACTGTCAACTCAAACAGTGTAACTGCATACAAGTAAGAAAAAAATAAAGACAGTTGCTTTATCCAACCTGACCTGCTCTAGGATTTCTAAATAAGGGACTTGACAGGGAAGACTGAAGCAAGATACCAAGCTTCAACACAGCCAGCAATTCCAGATACAGAATGCAGGCCCTCATCACTGCAATTTGTCATCCTCCCACTGATGACAAAAGGGAGTAGACACATAGAAACAGGAACATGGCTTAATCTGTATTTCTTCAGAGTCAGAAACAGACCTGACCCTCTCCCAACAGAGTATGGAGAGCTCTGAAATTCCCAGGAGATAAATATCTCTGCTCACGCATTAAGAAAAATTGTTAAAAATAATCACCATATTCAAATTATTCTTTATCAGTCAGTTTAAATAAATATATTAGCATTACTGCTAGCTCTACAGAAGGACAGTAAGCTGAAGCCCTCCTTAAACATTTCTGGAAATCTGGTCTGCTTACCAGTCAGAATAGATGTGCTTGCTTCACATTGGCTTTTAAGAGATGTGTCTTGACTTTGTTGCAAAGCAAGCAGGCTATTACTCAGCTGACATTGTCCAGAAGAGAAGGATGCTGTTGGAGGTGTGCTAGGACAACTCTCAGAGAGTACCAGGTCTACACGAGCATTGCAGTGCTGCTATCCAGCTCTGCAGGAACGCAGAAGCACCAGGGAACAATCTTTGCTAGAATAAACTGTCCTTACCAAAGCTGTTCAAAATGTTGTCAAAGTTGTTGAGATAGTAATAGCCTTCTTCCACAACTGTCTTGTTACCAACTGTGTGGTTCACCCAGCGGTACGAATCCGCCACGGTGCTTGTGCTGGTTGAAGAAGACAAAGAATGAGAAGAGAGCAGCAACATCTCAGGGTTACAAACACAGAAGCTTAGAAGGTGGTGAGCTGGGTGGCAGTTTCTATCTCTTGGCTAACACTTGTTAGCTAAGCCCTCAGAGCTTAGCACAAACCACAGAGAGTAGAGCTTAGCACAAACCACAGAGAGTCTGAATAATCATTCAGCAAACACTAGACCAGAGAACCCGAATGTTTTTGTCTCCTTGGCTCACATCTTCAAAGATTAGCATTTCTGCATGGTCTGCCATCATTTACGATACAAAGGGCACAGGACAGCTTGGCTTCTAAGATGAGGTGAATTCAAGGTGAATTTATCATGTAGAAAGTTGGGTCTAATATGTAATATATGGCAGAGCAGCTCCAGTGCAACAGAAATGAAAATCTCAACTTTGCTCTACAGCAGAAATTAAAAGCATTCCTACAAAACTACAATAGCAGAAAGAAGTTCTCCCAGTACATCTAGATGAGGAGCAATACAGATCTCATTAAAACTAGTCAGATCTTTCCTTTCCAATGTAAATGCAATGTAAATGTAATGCAATGTAAAAGCCATTTCATCCAATCTTACCACAAGAAGTGAAGCATGTCACATAGATTTTCCCAGCACATTGCCTTAGCTACAAAGCCTCACTCAGACACATTTTCGGGCCCCTTCCCCCTAGGAAGACAGGGCTGCCAGAAGCATTACTACTAGCTTAGCACCAAACCCATTGCAGACAGGGATGGATTTGCAGCACTCACTTGCAGCAGTTCGGGTAGACCACACCAGCAAAGAATTCCATGCCAACGATGGCAAAGCAATAGTAGAAGATCAGCAGGGTTAAACCTAGGCTGGAGGCAAAAACCACAAATACCATAACACTGAAAAGTTATTAAGGCAGGGAAAATACAAAGTCACAGTCTGGTTGCTGTGGAAGGAATTTCCAAGGGATAGCAAGCGGAACTGAAAAACCACACACCACCCTCTTTGCCAGCATCGCCCTGCTGTTCTTTGTGCGTTCATTCAGAAGGTCTTTGGACAAGGAACTTTCCACTCACTCAAGGCAGAAGCGTTCTAAGAAATTATAGAACAGCCTGGATTTCCTCCCAGTCTGTATTTTTTCTGCTAGAAAAACTGTGGAGAGAAGTTTGTTTAATTAGAAAACCAACACACTGGTTCTGCCCTCTCCACATCCTCGATTCTGGGACAGTGCCAAGAACAATGCTCTCTTCCTAAAATGCTCTGCCCAGATCTGCTCCAAGAAAATAACATCCAAAGATGCCCCACTCAAACACCAAGCTCCTTCTGCCCCCCCCCATTTCACAGTAATGCTCTGAAGTGTCTGTGTGAAGGACAAGGAAACACCTGGGATTGAGCGCATTCCTGCCGATATTCCTCACAAATGGGCCTCCTTTCACCAGAGTCAGGGGGCAGAAAAGTAAAACACCAACTCTTACTTATCTTTATAGAAGCAGGGGGTGTCCCAGAATAGCTTCCCATCACAAATTGCTCCAAAAAAAAAAAAAAAGAGCAACAGCCCTAGACACTAAACTTCACCCTTTCTTTTTCCAGTTTAAGAGTGTCAATCAGTACCTGGCCATCCTAGGGAACAGCTCAAACATCGTGTCCAGGACATTCCTGTAGCGTTTCTTCAATTTAAAGAGTCTGAAAGGAGATGTCAGAAGTTACCTATGCACTGCAACTTCTCCAGAGCTGTTGGGAATATTAAAAAGAATATCACAGCTCTCTGAACCTCCCAGGTTAACAAACAGGGAAGGTTTTCTGACACCAAATCCACAGGATCTCTACTTGTTCTAGTGATCTCTAGTGATCTGCTTACTGAATAACATTCTGCTGTTTCACCTGAATGTCTACAACAAATCCAGGTAGGTGCCTACAGGATTAGCAACTCTCAAGGAAAGGCCCACATCTTCTTATGCAGCACGATCCAAAGATTTTTAAATTATCGTTATTATTTTGGAAAAAAAGGTCTCAACTAATCCTGTGTACAGAGTCAGGACTCAATATTCCTTTTCCCAGACGCAAACTTTCCTGAGTTTACTCTGTGACTGAGAAAAAACTGATGAAGCCACAGTATGCCTGCTAATTTCAAATTTGGCAATGCCATCAGCCTTTACGGAGAAGCTAAGCTGCCAAACATGGGCTTTGGCAAGGGACAGCATTTCATCCTCCTACTTGAGCATCAAAGTGTTCTTTAAATCCTCACTGAAGGGCTAAACTGCATTAACTTGCCTTTAACAAAGCAATACTTTGCTTCTCAAATGCCTTCCACCTATGACTTTGCGACTCTCTGAGTGGCCTGCAATGTTGAACAGACCTTAAAACAAGAGGGTTAATCAGACCCACTTTAGTGAGCAGCAGAGGTTACAAGCCTCAGCCTCACTTATGGTGAAATGCAGCCAGAGCAGGGTTGTACTTCACCCCAGAAAGCAGTATCCTTTGAAAACTGTAATTTCAGGTAATTCAATGGAAATTATTAAATTGGCTCAGACTGTCTCACCATGGCAGAGGAGCTTTTCTCTGAACAGCATCAGACGATTCAGAGGAGGTGTAAGAACCCCACGAAGGCAGACATAGGATAATCTGCCCCCGGTAAATCCCTTGATCTCTATTAGAGATCAGCTTAAGCTCCAAAGCACGGGATTTCATATCCCATCCCAAGTTTTTGTTATCATTCATTTTGATAACGCTGGCTAATCTCATTACTCTACATGATTTGCGTTTGCCATGGTCACGTACCCACAGAGCAATCCTTGCCCTCTCCTGGGTAGGAGCTCAGTCCCCAGCTGAAATGATGGAAAACATGCCGTTTTCCTCCCCACCCGTTCTTTGTGCTCCCTGTCTCACCTCAGCAGCTGAAGAGGTCGCAAGACAACAATGAAGTAGAACGGCTCCATGTTGAATGCCAGTGCCATGAGCCCCAGGAATGCAAAGAGGGTGACCGAGAAGTCAAAGCTGGAAATGAAAAAAAAGAACAAAAGTAAGAGCAATGATAGGTTCCTAGTATTTCAGCAGAGAGGAGGCTCTTGGTGCTGCTTCACCCCAGCAGGATGCATAAGGCTACAAGCAGAAGCCTGCACTTGCTTCCTGTTAGAAGTCAGTCTTTTTAATGCAGCAATTTATATCGCCTCTCAAAACATTACTGTGCACTCACAGATTCCAGCCTGAGGACAGGTACTCGACGGGCCCCAGTCCAGTGGTTTTCAGGAGCAGCTCCACACCATAGACTGTAAAACAATTTGAGAGCCATGCACAGAAATAAGCAGCATTATATGGAGGGCTTATACAAAAGCTTGCACTTTGCACAGGTGAGCAGTCTTTTGAGCAGAGGAATGCTGAACACTGGTTTCACAGCCACCTAATGGCCATCCTTACTCTTGGTGAGATGAAAAGGACAACAGTTTCCCTCCAAAACAACACGAGTGGCCTACAAAGCAGTTAGCTTGGGTAACACACTATAAATGCTGAGGCTCCCATACATAAGGCCAGAATGTTGTGCCAGAATTCAGTTTTGCTTGTGCACTTCCTTTTATCCCATGATAAAACACCCAGCACGTGGATGCTACGGGTAGCCTAGGCTTGGCCTGCATAAAGAGATCTCAGAGAGGAATCATCTACTTTCCCCTCTGTTCTGCAGCATCCTGTGAGTGTGTTCTCTGGGAATCTCTGTCTATTCCCTCACTACTCCATTCTCAACTCATTATTTAATGACACAGTCACATCGGGAGGCATCAGCTTACTTGTGAGGAAGACGATGTAGCTCCATGGGACATTTCTGGAGAAGAAATTCCCTCCTGCAAGACACAAGAAAAACTTTTTCTAGCTCTCCCTTTATTCAATCACCCAGCATCATAGCCAAGAAATGAGCTGCAAGGTTTCCTACCTTGCAGCATGAAGGTTTCAACAAGAATCCAAATTCCATTCACAGCCACCACAGTATCTGAAAAACAAAGTAAAAATCCACTACAAAAACACTCCTGGATCACAGGATAACTACTTCCTAGGCTATCAAAAAGATTACAATATAGGCCATGTGGGAGGGACAGTATTTCCAATTCAACTAACTGACTTTGTAGCTTGGAAGAGTCACAAAACTCAGACTGTTGTCTCCAGAAGGAAAGAAACCAAACCAAACCAGCGATCTGAATCACACTCAGTCTTTTTTTTCCCAAGATTATTTTATACACAGGTATAGCAGAACGTATAGCAGGCGTGGCAGAACGTTTCAGCTTCATCTTAGTTCTGCATCCAGATCTTGAGAACCACCGTGTCCCCAGCAGCACAGGACAGAGGAAGTGCTCCAAGCAGTGCTAGGCCCCAGTCATCTTGGCTCTATCACTGCTTCACACCATTCAAACCTAGGCTCTGAAGGTGCAGGATTTTACCTTTTCACTCAGATCTCCACACACCCCTACTCCTACCTTTTGTTTAGCATCTCAATTTACAAAAATCTCTCCCCTTTGATGCTCAAAAACAGCCAACAAATTACTGAGCAGGAAGAGACTGTTTAGGCCACTAGAAGCAGCACCATGATTAAGCACTCCTCCTCAAGAGGAGCAGAGAATCATTCTCCCTGGCAGTTCAGTTCCCAAGCAATCTCTTCAGCGGCAATGGTGCATGAACCTTCTGAAAAGCAAACAGGCCAACTGGCAAGGCAGTTCCTCATCCAGCACACTTCAGTTGTAAGATAAAAACCTCAAGGCTTATGAAAGCTAACCACCAACGTATCTAAATGCAACAAGCCAACTCCTACGCAGTGAGATCACGAGTGTATCTTGAAACGGTGAAACCTGATCCTCTCCAGAAGACTCAACACCATGAGAGCTGCAAATTCAAGCTGCAGTATGGTCGGTACAAGCACACATTCCATCCCTCTTCATCCAAACTCCGGAATTCATACAGGAATGGCAGCTCAGCCCACAGCCAGGCCCCACATGCCACATCCTTGGAGAACCTAGCACAGACAGCACCCCTGAGCCATGCAATCAAGGGGGCATCGCTTGCTGCTGCTACTCACACATGGTGTATTGGAATAGACGGGAATTCACAAGGATGTTGATGCCTGCAGGAAGGAAAGTATGACAAAATAAATGTTTAGGCAGTCTTTTAGATCTTACACACAGCTTCCTCTGTCTTCTTTGAAATATTTCTCATACCAACCCTCAGCACAAAATTTAAGAGGATTAGTAGATTAGAAACTTTTTGGGACCAATCTGAAATTTCATTAGGAATTTTAGTGGCAATTAACTCAGTATCCTTAACCCAGCAGACGCCTTCTCCCCACCCCTATACACTAGTTCTGTGATGTGGACAGAGTTAAAAACAACTGATGAAGAACAGCCCACCTTTACAACAACACATGCTGTCAAGAAAGAGTAAATGCCAAGATAGGTAGGACGTTTATGGCAGCTGTACATTTGAATCCAGATGCTGTTGTCTGTTTCCCTCCAGCATACAACACGAAAACAAAATTACAAATAAGGACTTATTTCTGAATGGCTACATGCAATCAGGAAACTTGGGGCACGGAAGATAAACGACGCTTGCAAGGCAGATTACACGGCCAGGTATTTTAGATCTTCCCCATCCTGAGCAGCTGCACTTGATCTGTATGAGCACTGCATTCACACTGCGGGACTAGGAAGCCTAGCAGCTTCTGTGAAAACAGAAGTCCCACTCCACAGTCTCTGCTCTGAGTTGCTACATGGGATATGAAGAAACAAACCGTAAATTCTGCTAGACTCAGCAACCATAAATCCCCTGCTCTGAAAAACCTCTATGCTGATAAAAGAAAACAGCCCTCCATGACTTCACACAGGGTTTAGTTCACTACTGCCAACTACCTTATTCTACATAAAGCAAGGAAGCTCTTTCAGAGCATCTTTTCTTGGTATAGAAATACTTTTCTTATTATTTCAACACATGCTGTCATTTAAACACAGCTTGTTACCTTTAAAAATAAGGAATGCTGTCCGTGGAAGGTCGTCAAACCAGTGCTCACGATTTCGTTTTGCCTGGAAGCACAAGAGCCACAACCAAAATAAACCAGTGCTACCTCCACCCAGAAAACACGCAGTGATGGAGACCCACCTTATCCCTACCATCTGCTTTTCAATTGTCTTTCCTTCTTACCCACCTTCTCTTAAATCACTGACCTCCTTTGCTCTCCTTTCCCCATGCAATTCCCCTATCCTCCACCCAATACATACTTACCTTCCATTTCAAGCTAACAACTTCATAGAAATTGTAAAAATCTTTCAGACTGCAAAATAGAAAGAAACATCTGATCAGAGCCTTGGAGTTGATTAAATCCTTAATCATCCTTGTCAGGCATTGTCAGTAGAGAGTCTCTGGAAACTGCAAACTCCTTATTAGAACTGCAGCCACAGCTGATAACCCAACAATGACCTCTCCCTGGTCTGGCCAGAGGTTACTGGCTGACAATACTCAGAATGGCTTGCAATGCTACCTTCTTCTTTAAGACCTAAAGCCCGCAGAGGAAACTGACAGCTAACTCTGGAACTCTACCACTGGGGAAAGACCTCAGGCTTAGACTGCAAGCTCCAAGGGACAGAGATTGCACTATTCTCCATGAAGAAGTCTTGGACTGCCTTAACTACCTGCATAACCCTTTTCTAGCACATTTCAAAATGTTCTTTTCAATGTAAGAAAAAGTGAAAAGGGACACAAAAACAAAAACCCTACCTGAGTAAAGGAGTATTGCCTTGATTCAGTGCTTTAAAAGTGAGATATCGCTCCCGGCTGCACATCCGAGGCTTGTAAAACCGCAACAGCCCTTCAAAATGCCTGAAGGAAATTCCAGGTGGCCCCTAGGAAAACAAAAAGGAATGCTGTGGTGGGGACATCAGACAGAAACACACTAGCATATTCAATTACTGCTCTGGATTTGTTTTAAGCAGGGTTTCTGTATTACTGCAGGATGCTATGATAACTGACCCCTAAAGCACCAGAAGCTATTTATTTTAACCTGCTGACAATCCCAGAACACAGAAAGCTCTCCTAGCAGTCGGTTCTTCCAGTTCATGCAGAGCTGTTCTCTGTTGCCCCCATCCTTAGGAGCTGTTCAACCAGACATGCCAAGCAAAGTTCAACCACTCTTCTTGGGAAATCAGATGTCCTAACAGGTCCCTATTACTGACACCTTTTTCAGATTACAAGCCTGTATGGGAACTGCTGAATCATGGCCTGAACCTCTGACTGACCACCTGAGGCAAGCACTGAGTCAGCCCTGGGAGCACAGTGATGGCGATTCAGCTGTGCTGCCTGAAGGGGTGGAGACTGGCTGCACCTCTCCCAGACCATTGAAGAGCTGGCTGCCAGTGGGGAAGGGTTTCTGCTGCAGATCTGTCCTTTGGAGACCTACAGTGAACCCAGGACAAGGGTAAGCCCTCTATCCTCTTTCTAGTATAATAACTTGCTTAGTCAAACTCTCTTGGTTATTTCATAATTATAACATCTGTACATTCATTGATTATACAAGCTCTTCCTCAGAAATCCTCAATACAACCAATATGCCCTAAATGTGAATCAATTTACTGGAGAAAAGAGAGTTATTCTTGAGCCTGACTTCTTTTCCCACTCCATAAGTTAAACAAGAAACCAACTCCCTCCCAAAGCACTCTGCCCCCCTAAAGAATTGTTAGTAGATGAATTAGTTCTGTCTGCACTCCATTTATTCATGCAGCAGCTAGCAGCTGGGCTGTGCCTTCACATGTATTACATCCCCTCCTCTAAGCTCTGGTGCTCAGCAGACAAGTCCCCAGGTCACCCACAGGAAGAACTCAATGACCACATGCGCTCCAGGACAAAGTTCTCTCATTTTACTGAGGTACCTCCATGGCCCCGTGTGGGGGCTGGCATTCAAATTCCTTTTCTCCAGAGGCTGACCTCCCCACCTGCCACAGCACAGGCTGCTCTCAGCCTCCCTGCAGCACGCTGTACCTGTTTGGTGATGAGCAAGCGGTAGGCATGCTGGATGGCTGTGCGCTTGTGCAGCAGCAAGGACTTAAACTTCCTCTTCTCAATGTCATTGAAAGTGTCAAACACAACAGCAAGAAGCTGCAGAGAGAAGACGAGCGGTTTGTTCATTACTCTTGCAGCAATTTGAGTCAGTGCTTCTCAAACAGGCAGGAGCGTTCAGTCTAGAGTGGCATTGCCTGCAAGAGGAATCTTACAGAGTGCTGCGTTGGCTGAAGCAGAACGGAGATAGTGAGGTGTCACTGATCGTAAGGGCAAAGAGCACATCACATATGTGATAATTCTTTTTTTTTTTCTTTTCTTATTTTTCAGGGAAGGCCTGGTCTCTTAACTACTTACACTTGTCTTCCATAGCTAAGGCTAAACCTCATGTATTCTAACAGAAAGCAATATGAAAAGGTTTGCTAAAATGCCCATGTGTCTTCCTGGAAAGTGGGTTTTGAGGGCTGCTGTCACGACTCATCCCTGACACAGAAGTTCTGGCATACATGTCAAATCCATCTAGTACGGCAATGGTGAAATCCAAGCCTCTTCCAGACATCAAAATCATCTCCCTTGGGTTGCAGAATTCCTCAACAACTTTGAAAAGCCCTTTTTCACTTCCCGCATTATTACCTGAGCTGGTTTCAGCCCTGCTTTGGATGGTTCAAGAAGCAGAAGTACAGCAGCCACTCTCACACTGCATATGTCAGCACTCTTCAAATCCTGCCATCCTTAGCAATTTCACCACTTTCAAACTGATTTAAAAAGGATTTCAGCAAAGTCCAAATATTAAAAAGCCATTTTACAATGAATAATTAAGACAGGAAAGGACAATACGTTTTGTACAACTGAGTATGTCACTCCTAACACAATATTAATGTGAAGAAAGCTGAAAGATACTCAATATCATTCTGCTTTCTGTGATTTAGTTCATTTCCTTATGGTCAAATATCAGAAGGCTTCTATCTGTAGATAAATTGCCATTTTTGGAATTATTCTGCCAAAGGGTCTCAGGTTATTATACAGCGCTTTTGGGAACAGGAAAGACCCTGTTGGGCAGTGAACTCCAAATTTGGGCAGAGAAGTCAAAGGCTATAAGTTGGTACTCACCAAGTTCATAATGAAGTACAACTCAATGGAGAGATACACTATGAAGAAGACACACGACCAAGGGTTCCGAGCATAAGATGGCATCATCACATCAGGGAAGCTGTATCCAAAAGACAAGCTGAAGCACTGGAATGCTACGCTTCCACTACATAGTTAACAGGTTGTGTGTGCACCCACATTCATGGACTTGCACTTTTTTGCAAATCACAGCTGCTTACGGCACTGGCAATAAGCAGCAAGAACATGGAGGCACAGTACAAAGAAAAGGAAAAAGCAAATTTCCTGTAAATCCTGAAAAAACAAAGAAAGATTTGTGGCATGGCTAAGGGTTGTAACACGTAGCAGTGACAGCAATACAGCCCTGCTATAAGGAGAACTACAGAGTGACAACCTAAGATTTACTGTCTTTTGCTAATTTTGTAATCCTCAGAGCTCTCCCTAATAGCAGGTCAGTATTTGCTCACTGTTGTTATCCCCTTTTTACTAGATAGGGGAAGTGAAGCAGAGGAATAAGAAGTTACTTCACAACAATAAACTGCTATCTAACAAAGGAGTACAAAACAGAAACTTTCTCTCCTTGGACCAGGGCCCAATCTTGCCCTTGTTGCCCTGACAATGATGAACAGGCCTGAGTGGCCTAGAGATAACTCTGCATTTGGGGTCACAGCATCCTTAAACAAAATACCATTTTGTTATATACCAGTCCTTCCCATGCAGGCTAACCCAGGAAAATCTCTCTCATGCAGAGGGAAGTGGTTACATTTGCAGACAGCATTTCTGCAAATAAAGGCTCAACTCAGCTAGGATTTCTTTTGGGATAAAAGGAAAGATGCTTTTCTAGCTCCAAACTTACTTTGAAGTGGTCAAAAGTACAAAGAGATTCACGAGGCTGTTCTCCAAGGTATTGAAGTACTGAAAGAAAAAATACTCGTGATAAAATGCAAGCAGAATTTCACAGTGACATTTCATTCAAAAACAAACTATAAAACCAACACTTCAATACAGTCACTTCTACAGTTCCCTCATACTCCCAGTAGGAGGGTACTTTAGCACTGGTCCTTTTTAAAGGTCCCCGAAAGGTGCCATACGAAGGCTTAAAACAATTAAAAGCTAATCTACACATTTTGTAGTAATTACACCCAGTAAGTTACAGACTTACAGCACAGCAGCAACAAGTGGACTGGTGGACTTCGACAACCACTGTCCAGAAAAGTCAATCTTTCACCCAGATCCCTCCCTTCCCTGGGGACAGGAGCAAGTGGCTTGTTTGACTGAATTAAGATACAAGGAACAATTACATGAAAGCTCCCTTGGGGCTCTGAGGAAGCTTCCTCAGAGTACTGTCTTCCTTCCCAGCAGGTGTCAACCCTGGGTAAAACTGCCAGCTGCCTTGTCACACATAGCCTCTGCACTTCTTTTTATTGCTAGCACCAGCTAACGTCTGGCCTCCCCGTTCACCATTTAGAAATAAGCCACATCTATACGGTAATACTTGATTCTTGAACTAGACAAGATAGCACTTCAGCTCCCATTCAAAGACTCAGTGGCACTCACGGGATCCGAGTGATTTGGAGAAAACAAGTAAAAACCTACAGAAACAGAAGAGAGAAGAAGAGAGAGAAGAAACACGGAGTCTGTTTAGTTTCAAGCGAAAGCAAGGTATCTCTGCTCACAAAGACCAAAATCACACCAAGGACCAGAAAGCCATTCTCCTGCATCATGGAGCACAGAATATCATAGAATGGCTTGGGTTAGGAGCAACCTTAAAGACCATCAAGTTCCAAACCCCATGCTGTGGGAAGGAGGTTGCCATCCACTAGATCAGATGGCCCAGGAACCATCAGCCTGACCTTGAATTCCTCCAGGGATGGGACATCCATGGCTTCTCTGTGCAGCCTGTTCCTGTGCCTTGCCACCCTCTCTGTAAAAAACGTCTTCCTAACATCTAACCTCAGCATTGCCTGTTTTAGTTTAAGACCATTCCCCTTTGTTCTGTTACTATCAGACCATGTAAAAAGTTGGCTTCTCCTGTCTTAGATGAGCTCCGTTCAAGCACTGGAAAACCACGGTGAGGTCTCCCTGGAGTCTTTTCTTCTCCAGAATGAAAAAGCCAAGCTCCTTCAGACTTTCCTCATAGAAGAGGTGCTCTAGCCCCCCGGGACATTCATTATCCTCTTCTGGACCTGCTCCTATAGTTCTGCATTCTTCCTGTACTGGGGGCCCCAGGCCTGGATGCAATACTCCACATGGGCAGAGCATAAGCGGACAATCCCTTCTCTGCCCACTGCCACCCCTCTGTTGATGCAGCCCAGGCAGGCCTTCAAGGCTGCCAGAGCACACTGATGCACGTATCCAGCTTTTCCTCCACCAGAACCCCCAAGTCCTTCCCAGCAGGGCTGCTCTTGAGGACTTCTCTCAGTCTGTACTTATCTGTACGCTTATCTGGAATTTTAAGCTCAAAGAGGGAAGGTTTAGACTGGATGTGAAGGGAAAGTTCTTCACAGGGAGAGTGGTGAGGTGCTGGAACAGGCTGCCCAGAGAGGTTGTGAATCCCTGGAGGCATTCAGGACCAGGTTGAATTGGGTCCTGAGCAACCTGGTCTAGTACCAGATCTGGAGGTTGGCAGTCCTGACTGTGGCAGGGGGGTTGGAATTCGATGATCCTTGGGGTCCCTTCCAACCCAAGCTATTCTATGACTTTATGATTGCCCCAACTCAAGTGCAACACCCAGAACTTGGACTTGTTGAATGTCATTAAGTTCCCATGAGCCCACTTTTAGAACCTGTCCCAGAATGCCCTGGTTGGCATCCCTTCCTCTGACTGTGTCAACTGCACCACTCAGCTTGGTGTCATCAGCAAACTTGTTGAGGGTGCACTCAATCCTGTCATCTGTGTCATGGATAAAGATGTTAAAGAGCATCAGTCCCAAGACAAGGGGGATACCACTCATGACCAGCCTCCATCTGGACACAGAACCACTGACCACAACCCTTTGGATGTGACCATCCAACCTACTCTGTGCCTTGGCTTCCCTGGTCCCATCCCTGAATATCCAAGAGGCAAAGAATCACAGAATGGCTTAGTTTGGAGGGAACCTTCAAGATCATCTAGTTCCAGTCTGTGGGCTGGGATGCCAACCACTAGATCAGGCAGCCCAGGATCCCATCCAGCCTGTCTTTGAATGCCTCCAGGGATGGAGTATCCACAACTAGGCAACCTGTACTCTGCCCAGGCCACCCATCTCTGCTTCCACTGCCTGTACTTTTCCTTTTCCTTGATCAGCAGGTTCTTGCCTAGCCATGCTGTTTCCCACCTCTCCTGCTTGATTTCTTATGCAGGGGGTGGAGAGCTCTTGTGGTCTCAGAAAGGTGTTCATAAAGAACTGTCATCTCTACTCCATTCCTACGTCCCTGAAGACACTTTCCCAGGTGATCTTATTCTATAATTTCTTTAAAGAGCTGCAAGTTTGCTCTCCTGAAGTTCAGGGTCTTGACTCTACTCTTTGCCAGGCCCACTTTCCTCAAATATCTGGGAAGTCTTCTTCATATTTACTGAGACATATTAACAAGTGACATTTCACTGATCTTTTAGGAAAACAAATATTTTGAAGATAGGACTGTAACTGGTATGCTTCATGGAAGTCCAGACTAAACTTACTGAAGTTGACAGAGCATCAAAAACACATACTTCCATAAATACAACTCACCCAGGATGGCAAAGATCACCATGAAGAAAAGCAGAAGGAGAAGAATGTCAATAAATGGTGGGAGGGACTGAAAGATCTGACGCAGGTTTCTGGAAATGGAAAAAACATCAATAAACTAAAACTTGCATATTTTATCCTCTATTTGATAAAAAAAACAACAAAACACACTTGAGAATTACCTTCCTCCCACTCCTCCTCCAAGGATTAAAAATAGCAAGGTAGACTGACTCCAAGCTACTTTTCTTCCCCTTTGCAGTCAGCTTGGGTACTGCAAGTGATGACTACCACTGTCAGCTTTCTTTCTCCAGACTCAAGACATCACCTCTGTAATGCACTGAGCAGTTTAAAAGGCAAACGTAGGAGCCAGAGGCAAGGCATCCCCACTCACATGCTGTGCTCCATGAGGCAGCTTATGCTGATGAGGACAGCACACATCAGCTTGTGTTCTGCAACTAGAGCCAAAGTTACTACCTATGAAATTTCCCTATACAGGCAAGGCAGCAGGGACATTTCAATCTCAATTACAGAAGACTGCTGAGAACTGAACTGCACACGAAAGACACCTCTCTTCCCCAAGCTGCCTGCCTGCAGGACCAGCATGCTTTTCCTTCACCACCTCCTCCACAAGAGCAGGGAACCCAGGGGCCTGACCACTCACCTCCTGACTGCCCCGCAGTAGCGGCAGTCCACCAGGAAGATACAGCGCAGAGCTCTCGTTATGCGGACGTGCGAGGTCTGGCGCACCAACACCACGATAGCTTCTATGAACTGTACAAACAGCACACAAGTCTGCAAAAAAGGGGTTTAATGAGAGGCACAGCTGCAGTCTCCCTTGGGAAAGACAAAGCTCTCACTGATCACCCATTTCTTTAGGCACTTGCAAGGTGGGAACTGTCTCCAAGAGCTTGGAAACCTCACAAGAATCATTTGGCAGCTGAGACACATCTCTATGCTGCACTCCTACAGTAAAGGCCAACAGTTACTGTGGTTGCTTTGGTTCCCAAAGATGCTGACAGAGGATCACTGACAATCAATTAGATGACTGTCAGCAGCTTTGCTGATGGTGCAAAGCTGAGTGAAGTGGCTGACCCACCAGAACGCTGTGCTGCCATTCAACATGACCTGGACAGGCTGAGAGCTGGGGGGTAAGAGGAAAATGAGGTTCAACAAGGGCAATCGTAGGGCTCTTACACCTAGGGAGGAATAATCACACGCAACAGTACAGGTTAGAGTTAGGGGCTGACCTGCTGGCAGGGAGCTCTGCAGACAAGGACCTGGGTGTCCTGGAGGCCAACAGGTTGGCTGTGAGCCAGCAGTGTGTCCTTGTGGCCAAGAAGGGCAATACCATGCACAGAGCATGGTTAGCAGGATGAGGGAGGTTCTCCCACCCCTCTGCTCTGCCCCAGGGAGGCCACACCTGGAGCACTGCATTCAGTTCTGGGCTCCTGGTTTGAAGCAGACAGGGAATTGCTGGAGAGAGGCCAGTGGAGGGCCACAAAGATGATGAGGGGCCTGTGACATCTCCCTTATGAGGAAAGGCTGAGACCTGGGGCTGTTCCACCTGAAGAAGAGAAGGCTGAGAGGGGATCTTATAAACAATTATAAATTTCTAAAGGGAGAGTGTGAAGAGGATGGGGCCAGGCCCTTTTTGGTGGTGTCCTGCAGCAGGACAAGGAGTAATGGGCACAAACTAGAACACAGGAAGTTTCATCATGACTTGGACAGAGAGAAGTGACTCCAGTAGAACCTTGTAAGTTTAACAGAGCCAAGTGCGAGATATGCAGCTGGGTTGAGGCAATCCTCCCTACCGATACAAGCTGGGGAATGAAACAATGGAGCACAGCCCTGCTGGAAATGACTTGGGGGTACTGAGGGATGGCAGCTGGACATGAGCCAGCACTGCGCCCTTGTAGCCCAGA
>NW_024884873.1:0-2260 GCF_019232065.1 Centrocercus urophasianus
CAAGTCCTGCAGCAGAACTGGGTCCAGATGTTACCATGAGGAGCAGACATCCTGCAGCAGAACTGGATCCAGAAAGTACTGTATGGACCAGACATCTTCCAGAAGAACTGGATCCAGATGGTACTATGCAGAGTGCACATTCTTCAGCAGAATTGGGCTTGGGTGTTAGCATATGGAGTGCATATCCCACAGCAGGTATTTCTACCTGGAGCACACGTTCTGCACCCAAATCTGATGCAGAAGGTACTGCATGGGACACTCATTCTTCAGCTGATTTTGATCTAGATGGTACCGTGAGAAGCAAACATCCTTCAGCAGAAAAAAATCTCAAAGGCACAATGGAGAGTAAATATATTGCAGCAGAAACAAGTCGAAGAGATCCCATGTGGAGGACTCATCCCACAGAAGAACTAGCATCAGATGGAATCAGGAGGAGAACACTTCCCACAGCAGAATCAGGTTCAGACTACTATATAGGGCTGCAAGATCTTGAAAGTAATGTTAAGGAAAAGAACAAAGTGTTGGAGGGCTGGGGTGGATGGACAGCAAGAAGACTGCGTGGTTGGGCAGAAGGGGGAAGGAGAGTTTGAAATGACAGAAAAGGGGAAGGAAGAAAGAATAGAAAGTTTGGAGGGGGGTGACTGAGTGGATAGAAAGATATCAAGGAACAATAAATGGGGGAATGGATGGATGGATGGATGGATGGATGGATGGACGGATGGACGGACGGGTGGATGGATGAAGTGGCAACAATAGATTAGGAGGAGGAGGAAGGCCAAAGCAATGGGCTGGCTGTAGGTGGAAGTGTTTGAGAAGGAGAGGAGAAGCAGAAGGGGTGCAGGAGAGGAAGGAGGGGCAATGGATGGCTGAGGAGTGCTGGGGGGGATTTCATGGGCTGTGTCTCCTCCCCAGGTGCTGGTCCAATGGGAATCTCTGCTCTGCCCACTAGAGTTTCATCACCCTCTCCATCTCTGGGCTCCACCCAGGGGCTGGCTGTCTCTCCTGCCATTGCTGTTCAACTGAGTCCAGGCTCTGGCACCCACTCACAGCACCTCACAGAGGCCCCCAGTACCCAGAGACCCTCAGAACCTACCCAGTACCCTGAGATCCCCAACACCCAGGGACACCCAGCATCCATCCAACATCCTCCAGAGAGCCCCACTGCCTCGATAGAGCTTGTGCTCTCCCAGCATCCCTCTGCAGAGCCCTCTGGTTTCTGGACACCCCCAGACCTCTTTATCCAGACACCATCAAGGAACCCCAGCCCTCAGAGCCCCCCAGTACTCACTGTGCGCCCCATAGATCCCACCAGCCCTTACATGAATGCTGCCAATTTCAAGCACATCATGGATATCCCCAGACCCCAGAGCCTCCCAGCACCCTCTGAGGACTCTGTTAAAACCCTCAGTACCCAGAAACCCCCAGTATCTGCCCAGCATCCCACAGAGACCCTCAGCTCCAAGAGTCCCTCAGCACTCTCCCAATATCTATCAGAGATCTTCAGTACACAAGTCCCCCCAGCACCCACCCAACACCCCATGGAGACCTCTGATAGTCAGCCCCCTGTAGCACCCACTGAACAATCCACTGAGATCTTCAGCACCCGGAGGCCCCCTGCGTTGCCCCAGCACTCCACAGAGCCCCCCAGCACCCAGAGGCCCCCATCAACACTACAACACCCTATGAATACCTTTGACACCCAGAACCCTCCAGCATCCCTTAAGCATCCCATGAAGTTGCTCAGCACTCAGACCTCCCCCATATCCCACCAACACCCCAAAGAGCCCCGCAGCACCCAGACACCCCCAGGATCCTTTAAGCACCTCACAGATGCCCCCAGCATCCAGATTCCCTCAGCACCTGTCCAGCATCCACTGGAGACTTTCAGCACTCAGACTCCGCAAGCACCCCTCCAGCACTCCATGAAGTTATTCAGCACCCAGGCCCCCCCAGCACCCACAGAGACCCTCCGCACCCATTCTGCAAGCTCTGTACTGCCTGGACCCCCATGTGCAGGTAGGTCATGGGGTTGTGGGTGAGGCTTGGACCCATGAGATGCAGGGCTTGCACATGCTGAGACCACTGGCTTGGAGAGAGGAGGGATGGGTGCTGGGGGGGTCCCTTGCTCTGAGAGTGGTTGCCCTGGCGGAGCAAACATACGCACACAGAGGATTTAGGGGGTCTCTGCTTCTCGCCCCACAGGTCCAGCCCAACCAGCACCACCGGTGCCAACACTCTCTGCACTATGGGATCGGGGGGG
>NW_024884873.1:2360-80684 GCF_019232065.1 Centrocercus urophasianus
AGGGGAGAGGGGGTAGAAGATAGAGGGGGAGGGGGAGGGGGAGAGAGAAGGTGAAGGAGAAGGAGGAGATGGTGAAAGAGGGGGAGGGGAGGTGAGAGAGAGGGAGAGAAGGACTCATCCCATCCTGGCGCCTGCTTGGCTGCTGCGGGGTTCCTGCTCTCAGCTTTCGATTCCTCCCCTTGCCCCCCCTCCGCGGCCCCCTTGTTAAAAGGGTGGCCCCAGTGGCTGGGGAGGCCCTGCTGCCAGCATGGGGGGGCTGCGTAGCCTTGGACTGTGCCTGGGTGAGGACATGGGGGGTGCAGAGCTGGGGGAAATGGAAGGTGTAGAGATGGGAGGCAAATGAGGGGCACAGAGGTGGAGGCACATGGGGAGGCAAAGCTGGGATGCATGGTGGGCAGAACTGAAGGAAAAGGAGGGGTATGGAGCTGGGGGCACACAGAACTGGGGGGAAAACATTTTATGTTGTGTGTCAGTGGGCTGGGGGGTCCTGAGGGTCTTGGATGGTCTGTGGATGTCTCTGTCTCTTTCCAACTCCTACTTCTCTCCCCCTCAGCTTTGTGCTGCGGTGCCGTGATTGGTTCTGGTATGTTGGGTGTCACTGGGTGTCAGTGGGGTTCACTTGGGTGTTACTTGGGGTCATTGAGTGTCCTGGATGTCAGCAGGGGTCACTGGGCATCACGGGGGGTCACTGGGTGTCCTGGGATGTCCCCACATATACCATTTGGGTGCCTGGGGGACAGCAGTTGCTGGATGGGCAGGCACCAGGGCATGGGCAACAGGTGGGATGGTTTGAACTGGGCAGACTGGAACAGTACTGGGCAGCCTACTGGGCAGACTAGAATTGTACAGGACAGACAGGCTACACAGGGACTATGCTGGGTCACCATACTGGGACTGTGCTGGGCAGACTGGGGTTGTGTTGCAGCTGTGATGGGGCTGTTCTGGGCACACCGGGACTAAGCTGGGCACACTGGAGCTGTAGTGGGGCTGTTCTGGATAGACTGGGCCATGCTGGTGCTGTACTTGACGGACTGAGACCAAATTGGACAGACAAGGGCCAAGATAGGAAGACCAGGGCTGTGCTGATGCCGAGCTGGGGCCAAATGAGGCAGATTGGGAGTGAGACCCAGAGACCCAGACAGGAGCTGTGCTGTGGCTGTGCTGAGCACACTGTGAGTGTGGTGGGAATACTGAGACTGAGCAGGGCAAACTG
Source organism: Centrocercus urophasianus (assembly GCF_019232065.1). Lineage (NCBI taxonomy): Eukaryota > Metazoa > Chordata > Aves > Galliformes > Phasianidae > Centrocercus > Centrocercus urophasianus. Next base: position 3,574 of record NW_024884873.1, read on the forward strand.
GGACTGAACTAGGCAGTCTTGGGCTGAGCTGGGTAGAGTGGGGCTGTGCTGGGACCATGCTGAACAGACTGGGGCTGAACTGGGCAGAGTGGGGCTGTGCTTGGGCTTTGCTGTGACTGAGCTGAGAAGACTGAGACTGAACTGGGCAGTGTGGGGCTGAACTGGGCATGCTGGAGCTGGGCTGGGGCTTCGCTATGACTGTGCTGAGCAGACTGGGTGCTGTACTAAACAAACTGGTGCCGCACTGGGCAGACTGGGGCTGTGCTGGTCAGGTTGGTGCTGCACTGGGAAGGCCACACTTCACTCTCCCGCTCTCCCCAGCAGTGCCTGCCCAGCTCTCCGGCGGCCATTCCCGATGCCAGGGCCGCGTGGAGCTGCTGCAGGCTGGCTCCTGGGCCTCGGTCTGTGCCGTGGGCTGGGACCTTGCAGCTGCCCGCGTCCTGTGCCGCCAGCTGGGCTGCGGCCGCCCCCGTGCCGTCCCGGTGCCCTGCAGCCCACCCATGGCTGAGGCGAACACAGTGGGTTTGCGTCAGGTGCTGTGTGCAGGGCAGGAGCTGGACTTGGAGCACTGCGAGCTGCAGCCAGGTGACGCTGCGTCCTGTCCGTCCAACCACGTGGCTGCTGTCAACTGCGAGGGTGAGCGTGGGGCAGGACCGGGCTTCGCAGCCTAATGGGGATGTGGCGGGGCCTGGGGTCATGGCAGGGCACGGGGGGGGCACAGTGAGGCCTTATGGGGTTACAGTGAGGCCTGGTGTCATGGTGGGAGAGAGACAGTGAGGTCTGGAGAGGACACAGGGAGGCCTGGGGTCACAGCAGGGCCTGGTGGGGATACAGTGAGGCCTGGTGTCATGGCGGGGCCTGGTGTCACAGCAGGGCCTGGAGGGGACACAGTGAGGCCTGGTGAGGACATCAAGGCCTGGGGTCATGGTGGGGCCTAATAGGGACACACTGAGGCCTGGTGAGAACACAGTGAGGCCTGGTGTCATGGCAGGGCCTGGTGGGGACACAGCAAGGCCTATCATGGCAGGGCCTGGTGTCTACACACTGAGGCCTGGCATCATGGTGGGGCCTGGAGGGGACATGATGAAGCCTGGTGTCATGGCAGGGCCTGGAGGGGACACAGTGAGGCCCGCGTCACATCAAGACCTCGTGTCACCGCTGTGTCCCCGCAGAGCCCTTCAGGCTGCGGCTGGCCGGGGGGCCCAGGCGCTGTGCGGGGCGGCTGGAGGTGCAGCGAGCCGGGCGCTGGGGCACAGTGTGCGATGACGGATGGAGAGGGGCCAACACGGCTGTGGTGTGCCGGGAGCTGGGCTGCGGTGAGGCGCAGGGCATGGATGGGAAGCGGCCACGTTTCGGGCCCGGCGTTGGGCACATCTGGCTGGATGACGTCCGATGCCGAGGGCAGGAGAAGAGCCTGCAGGACTGCGCACACCGTGCATGGGGATATCATGACTGCACCCATCGCGAGGATGTTGGAGTTGTATGCCAGGTGTGGGGCTGCCGCCACGGTTTGGTGATGGCCGCGGGGCCCTGTGGAGCAGGGTTCAGCCATGCTCAATCTTCTCTCTTTACAGGATCCCTGAGCATCATGGCGCTGTCCCCACTAGTGTCAGGAACTGCATCTGTCCCTCCTGCAGCATCTGTGTGAGGAACCCAAACGGGACCCCGAGCCCAAGCAGGACTGCAACTCAAACAAATCCTGAGTGCAAACAGGATCTAAAGCCAAACAGAACTCTGAACCTGAGCCGAACTCTCTGCCCAAACAGGACCCAAAATACAAACAGGACTCCCAAAACCAGACAAGATCCACAATCAAAAAGGACCCAGAGCCCAAAGAAAACCGTACATCCAGCCAAGACCCAGAGTCTAAACAGAACCCAAACAGAATCCAGAGCCCAAACAGTATCCCCTGCCCCAAAAGGATCCTGAGTCCAAACAGAACCCAAAACCAAACAGGTCCCCAAGACTAACCAGGACTCAAAATATAAACAGGACCCCTGAACTCAGGACCCAAAACAGAACAGGTCCTTGAGCCCAAACAAGATCCCACATCCAGACAAGACCCAGAGCCCCAAAAGAATCCTGAGCCCAAACAGGACCCGAAACCAAACAGGCCTTCATCCCAAACAGAACCCAAAATACAAACTCCCAAACCTAGATAGGACCCAAAAGCAAAAAGGACCCAGAGCCCAAACAAGACCCCACATCCAGACAGGATCCAGAGCCAAACAGAACCCCAAACCAAATAGGAGAGCACAAATAGAGGAGCACAATCAGGATTCCCTGTCCAAAGAGAACTCCCAGCCCAAAAAAGACTCAAAATGCAAGCAAGACCCCCCAAATCCAGGCAGGGTCAAAAATCAAAAAGGATCCAGGTCCTCAGCCCCATCCGCTGCCACCCCCCACCCCAGCCCTATTCCTTTAATAGTGTCATTAAAAGTGAGCAGCATCCATGAACATGGAACCTGCCTAGGGCTGCAGGGATTAGGGCAGTGGTGTGACACCGGAATGGAGTGCCACACTGGGTGCTGGGGTCCTGGCAGGCCCAGGTGTGCTGCTGAAGTCCCCCTGTCCTGTCTCCCCCTCCCCCCTGTGGCCTCTTGACCCCATTATGAAACGACTCGTTAGTGCTAATCCTACCAGCCACCTGTCTGCTGCCGGCACCTGCTGCCAGGGCATGGTTTCGGCACCCAGCCAGCAGCTCTGTGATGTGGGGTTGGGGCCAGTCCCTGCTGGGGGGGCAGCCAGAGGGGAGATGGGGTGCGAGTGGGTGGATATGGGGCAATGGGAAACCATGAGGTGGGTTATGGGGTGAAGGAAGCCGTTGGTTTGTGGAAGGGCAAGGAGTGGGGGTATTGGGAGCTGTGGGAAAGGATGGGAGTGAAGCAATGGGGCTGGGAGGGCACATAATTGGACAGTGGGGGCAACGGGGGCAGGGTTTACAGATGTCACAGCATGGAGGACTGGGCAGCAGTGCAGCAGCTCAGCAATGGGGGCATTGGGGTTTATGGAAGGGGGAGTGGAGTTTGCCCCCAGCAGAAAGGGATGTGGGGGTCAAGCCCAGGGGCACTGGGCTGGCCTCAACTACTGAGACTCGGCACAGGACCAGGTCCTGGCTGCATCCCCAAGGCTGAGCTCTGCCACCTGGCCCTGGCTATTTCTGTGTCCCAGCAGCTGTCGGTGCCCCCGCCCCCAGCCACCCCCGCAGGGCTGGATGCCATGCAGTTGGCGCTAGGCCTCGTCCCTGCTTTGGACTCTGTTGATGCTTTTCAATGGGGCAGGATGGTGACGGAGCAGTCAGCCCCACACCCGCTGCCCCATAGCAAGGGGACACCCCCACCATCAGCATCTGCTCTCTGTAATGGGATTGGAGAGGACAGGGTGAGAGGTGCAGCTCAGTGACCTTTCCAGGTGCCAGCAGGGCCTGCTAATGTGCTGTCAGGTGTTAATTATGTGTCAGGGGTTAATTATGGCCCAGACAGCTGGGGTCAGGGCAAGCAGCTGGGATAGGGGAAAGAGCAGGTGGGGAGGGAGAGGGAACAGCTATGGGGAGAGAGGGAAGGATGGGGCTGTGGGAAATGGGCTGGGATGTGGTCTTGGGAAAAAGAGGGTGTGGGAAAAGGGGAGAGAGTGGCAAAAAGTTGAAGGAAGGGAGGGGAGAGAGATACGGTCATGGGAACTGAGGAGAGGCAGGAATATGGCTGTGGGAAAAAGGAGAGGGAGAGATGGCACAGTGGGAAATAGGGAAGAGGGAGGGATAAGGATGTGAGGAAAGGGCATAGGAAATGGGGAAAGAGTAGGGCATGGTCATGGGAAATGGGAAGAGGAGGGATGACACTGTGGGAAGGAAGGAAGGATATAGGGATGGGAAAGATAAGGATGTGAGGAATCATGAAATGGCACAGAATGGACTGTAAAGCCCATCTAGTTCCACTTCCACTACCACAGGATTAAAAGGAGAGGAAAGGATGTGGGCATGGGAAAGGATGAAAGAAAAGGGGTGGGAGAGAGATGTGGATATGGGAAATGGAAGAGGAGGGCATAAGGATGTAGGAAAAGAGAAAAGGAGGAGAGATATGGGTGTGGAAAGTGGGGAGGAGGAGGGATATGCCCATGGGATAGGGGGAGAGGAAGAGATAGGACTGTGGAAAATGGTAGAGAGAGGGGTTATGGAAAGTGGGGAGAGGGAAGGCATAAGGATGTGGGGAAAAGGGGAGAGAGAGAGAGATGGGGCTGTGGGAAATAGGGAAAAGGGAAGGGTATGGATGCAAGAAAAGGGAGGCAAAGAGATATGGGCATGGGAAAAGGGAGGAATGTGGATATGGAAATGGGGAAAGGGAAGCATAGGGATATGGAAAAAGAGGGTGAAGAAGGTAAATGAGTGTTGAAAAAAAGGGAAAAGGGTGATACAAGGATGTGGGAAAACGGAGAGGGAAAAGTATGGATGTAAGAACTGGGGCTGTGGGAAATGAGAGATGGGGGATATGGAAGACTGGAAGAAGGAGGTATAGGGATATGGGAAACGAGGAAGAGGAAAGGATATGATAGAGAAAAGATAGAGGGATATGGATGTGGAAAAGAGGGAAAAGGGAGGTATAAGGATATGGGGAAGTGGGGAGAGAAGGGTGTGGATGGGGGAAGTGAGAAGAAGGAAGGATATAGGGATGGGAAAAGGGGGAGAGAGAGACATGAGGATGTGTAAATTTGGGGAGAGGGATGTGGTCGTGGCAACTGGAAAGATGTGGTGGTGGGAAACAGGGAGGTGAGGGAGGAAAGTGTGGGAATTCGAGGGGGAAAAATGGATGTTGGAAAAGGGGGAGAGACAGAAATGGGCTCTGAAGCAGACGGTGCAGCCCCACGTCTTTTGGTGCAGCCCCACACTTTTTCGTGGAGCAGGGGCAAGTTTGATTTTGGGACACCAGGCAGCCCACACTAAGAGCAGAATAAGGGGGAACACGCAGATGCATCCTTTGTGTTCCCCTCACCCTGAGCCTGACTAAATCACTAAAACTTACAGAACAATGATCAGTATTAATAAAGGTAATCCAATGTTTAATAATATTGAGTTTAATCTAATTAGCCTTTCTTTAACCTTTAGAACACTGGGACACACAACCTCCTTATCTGTGGACTTAGGAGAAGCTAAATTTTCACTCCATGCTGTTTCATGCTCTGGCTGTCTGTTTGTCTGTCCCATGCTGCATGCTCTCCGTCTGTCCCCACACAGTGCCCTTGCTCTCTTTGCATCTCATGCTCTCTCTCTGTCCCCGTGCAATGCTCTATCTCTTTTTGCATCCTGTCTGTCTGTCCACACACCGTGCCCTGTCTGTCCTGCCCCTTCCTATCTTTGGCTCTCGGCACGCCTTGTGCCTTGCACATGTTCCCAATCCATTGGGACAGATTAACACGGCCCAGCGCTGCCCTGGGTCCGGCGGTGTCGGAGTGCGCAGGAAAATCTGAGTCACGGCCACGGGCGCCGTGGGGCTGGTGGCACAAAGCTGTGCTGCAGGGACACTTCAGGGACTCAGGTGAGGCTGCTTGCTTGTCCCTGTGCAACCCCGACCTGTGTTTTGCTTGTGGCTTCCTTACAGCCCTGCAGCAGGGCTATAGGGGAGCACAGGGCTCTTGTTGCTGTCCCATATATCTGGTAGTGGCAGTAGGTCAAAGATCCTGCTGCACAGCTGGGGATGGAGGAACGTGGAAGTGGCAGAGCTGACCCACTGCCATGCGGTGACATGGGGTGAGATGTGGGGCTGATATGGGGCAGTGTCACAACTCTGCTTGTTCCCCTTTGGGATGCTCCCTACATCTGGACGGGGATTGGACTGGGCTGGGGTGCACTGATCTGAGTTAGACTAAGCTGAATTGGGCTCAGGTGGGATGAACTGGACAACGCTGAGCTGAATGGGCTCAACTGGGCTGGACTGGGCTGTTTTAGACAAGATTGGTCTGAGCTGCACTAGGCTGGGCCAAACTGGTGTGCACTGGGCAGTGCCATCTGGGTACTCCCTCTGCATGCCCTGGGGCCATTGCAGCATGGTGTTGGTCTCTGCAGGGCCATGGCAGAGCCGGAGGAGGATGAGGAGGACAATGCGGCAGCTTTGGAGCAGCTAATGGTGCAGGCAGGCCGGGCACTGCAGTGGCAGGAGCTGGAGGAGCAGTTCTGCGTGCTGGGCGAGCTGGGCAGCGGAACCTATGGCCATGTGGTGCTCACTGAGCCCCGGGATGGTGGTGAGCAGCTGTGGGGTCTTTGCCCCAATGCTGCACCTCATGCTTGTGTAGTGCATGAGGACATCTTTTGCATTGGAGTTGCATGCTCACCATGTGTGTGGGAACACATTTCACAGCGGGGTTGCATGCTTGTGATGTGAATGGGGACATCCTTTGCATTGGAGTTGCATGTTCATGATGTACGTGGTCCCGAAACCTTGGTGCTGACCCTCTCCCTGCATCCCAGGCTCGCCAGTGGTCCTCAAGCTGATGCTGAAGGAACGGACAGAACGAAGGGCTTTCCTGCGGGAGTATTGCATAGCCCGGTGCCTTTCTGGTCACGCTGCCTGCATCCATGCCCTCCCCCTTGCCTTTGAGAACTCCACGCATTTTGCCTTTGGGCAGGAGCTGGCTCCCGCTGGGGACTTGTGCAACCTTCTCACACCAGGGGTGTGTGTGCCTCAGGGCTGGGGGGCACAACAGTGTGCTGGGGAGGAGAAGGGGCTGGGAGGGTGTTGCAGTGGGTACAGGGAGGGGGTGGGGAGCAAAGCGGACCTTGCGGTGGTATGAAATTGTGTGCATGGGGGGGCTCTTTACCATAGGGAGCATGTTTGTGTGATGCATGGGGACATCGTTTGCAGTGGGGTGTGTATCTATGGCGTTCACGGGGAGGCCTTCTGCAATGGGGCAGATGCTCATGCAGTGCACGGGGACACCCTTTGCAGCAGTGTGCATGCCTCTGGTATTCCTGAGGAGATCCTTTGCAGTGGGTTCCACAGCCACGTATTTTTCAGTATGGTGCATGCCCACATTTTGCATGGGAACACGCAGTGCATGCAGAGTGTTGCATGGACACCCTTTGCAGTGGAGTGCAATCTCATGTGGCGCACCAGGAGCCCCTTTGTGGTGCAGGGGTACCTCTGGGGGCTGCTATGGAGTGTGTCCCATGCTGGTGACATTGCTGCCTTTCCCAGGAGGGCCTGCCTGAGGTGCTGGTAAAGCGCTGTGCCTCTCAGCTGGCCGAGGCACTGGATTTCATGCACAGCCGGGCCCTGGTGCACCGGGATGTCAAGCTGGACAACGTGCTGCTCTTCGACCACGAGTGCCACCGTGTGAAGCTGGCTGACTTTGGGCTCACCCGCCTGCAGGGTTCGGAAATTGGTGCCATGTCTGGCGCGCTGCCCTACGCTCCGCCGGAGCTCTGCTTGCTGCAGGGCTCTGACACACTGGAGCTGGACTCCAGCCTGGATGTTTGGGCTTTCGCTGTGCTGCTCTTCTGCCTCTGCACTGGCTGCTTCCCTTGGGCTGTAGCTGCCAGCCCTGACCCCCAGTTTGAAGCCTTCAGCGCATGGCAGGGTGACACGGTGGGACGGGAGGCACCAAAGTCTTGGGGTGGCTTTGAGTGTGGGGCACAGGAGATGCTGCAGCGCCTGCTGCGGCTCGACCCTGACCGCCGCAGCCCAGCCATCGAGGTGCACAAGTACCTGGCCGTGCCCTGGCTGACAGCACCCAGCAGCAGGGATAGGACTGATGGCGCTGATGGGCCGGGGGCGGTGGATGGTGATGGACGTGGAGGGGGGGATGGTGATTCACACGGAGTGGTGGATGGTGGCCCTCAGTCACCCCTTGCTAGGGGTTCAGGGGATGATGGGGAGTGCGGTGACAGCAGTTATGGGGAGGGGAACAGCGTGCCCACAACACCCGCCAGCGCCATGGCCCTGTGCCACTAGCTGGCATTTCCAACATGGCATGGAGGTGTCCTTGGGGTGTGGGTCTTCTTCTTCTTCTTGGAATGCAGCACAGAATGGAAGTGGAGCTGGATCCAAATGCACGTGGAGAAGATCCAAAGGAGGCCACAAGGATGCCCGGAGGGCTGGAGCATCTCTTCTAAGGAAAGAGGCTGAGAGAATTGGGCTTGTTCAGTCTGGAGAAGACTCCAGGGAGATCTCATTGCAACCTTCCAGTACTTCAAGGGAGCTTATAAACAGGAGAGGGAATGACTTTTTGCACAGTCTGATTGTGATAGGACAAGGGAGAATGATATTTAACTAAAGAGGGAAGATTTAAGTTAGAAGTTAGGAGGAATTTCTTTGCTCAGAGGGTGGTGAGGTGTTGGAACAGGTTGCACACAGAAGCTGCAGTTACTCTATCCTTAGAGGTGCTCAAGGCCTGTTGGATTCCTGGGCAACCTGGATGGCAATCAGCTTGTGGCAGGGAGTTGGAAGTAGATGGGCTTTAAGGTCCCTTCCTAGCCAAGCCATTCTATGATTCTGTGTTTCTTGTGGGCTGGGATGGAAGCCTTGGACTCCACTTGGTCCCCTGGGTGAGAACATCAGGGGCAGGAAGCCAAACCAAGAGCATGCTGTGGCAGGAGGAGGAGAAGAAACACCTCAGGCTGTATTTGGAAGAGGTCAGGGACCCCAACCCCACACTTTGCACCCTATTAACACATACAATGGCAAAGCACCCGAGCAACAAATGAGCAAGAGAAAGCCAAGTAAAGAGCAGCCAACAGGACACAGAGAAATGGGAGGAGAGCAGTCAGTCAAAATTGTTAAGGCTGGTGCAACAGCTTGGTGGAGGTGGGTGGTAAAACTGCTCATCAGTTCTGCAGGGGAACCCAGAAATGGATCTGACATTCACTCCTTTCATACGTGTGTGAGGAGGATGTCAGCCTGCTGTGATTAGTTAAGATGCCAAAGGATTTCCTTGGGATTAATGAGGTGAGGAGACAAATGTAAGCACTCCAGGCACACAGATAGGTTGGGAAGAGCTGTGGGGCAAATTCCTAGTGCTTGAGGGAGAGATCAACCTGGAATACAGCTCCCTCTGAACAATTCATGGCTCTGCCAAAGGTGGAAAATTTGCACTGAGAGGATGGGATGTGGATATACAAAAGAGACAGAGGGAGAGCATATTGGATTGGCTCTGCATGTGGAAGATGCTGGCATGTGAATGGACTTCAGGGTCCTGAAGGGATTAAGATGTTCTTAGCACTCCTTTACCAGGGAATACAGTGATGGGACAAGGGGTAATGGCTTTGAATGGAAAGAGGTGAGATTTAGGTTAGATATTAAGAAGAAAGTTTTTGGGATGAGGGTGATGAGGCACTGGAACAGGTTGTCCAGAGGAATTGTAGATGCCCCTTCCATGGAATTTCTCAAGGCCAGTATGGATAAGGCTTTGGGAAACCTAGGGAGGTGTCCATGCCCATGAATGGGCTTAGAACTGGATGGTCTTTAAGGTCTCTTCCAACCCAAACTTTTCCATCATCTCTGTGATTCTATGGCTAGAATTCCATGACTAAGCTTTATGATCTCAGGCTAAGCAAGAAGAACACTGTTGCACAGTGGAAGGGGAGCTGGAAATCAGCTGAAATGCTGAAGCTTAATAAAACTCTCTGTGTTTTGCCTTTTTTTATAGCTGTTTTCCCACAAGACAGTGGCAGGACAAAGAGGATTGATTTTAAAATAAAAGGGAAAATTTAGGCAATATATTAGGAAGTTTTTTTTTTTTTTTTTAAAGTCAGAGGGTGGTGAGGCAATGGCACAGGTTGCCCAGAGAAGCTGTGGGTGTCCCATTCCTGGAGGTGTTCAAGGCCACATTGGACGGCGCCCTGGGCAGCCTCATCTAGTGGGTGGCAACCCTGCCCATGGAAGGGGGGTTGGAATTGAATGGGCTTTTAAGGTCCCCTCCAACCCAAGCTATTTTACGGTTCTATGATCTTTAATGTTCCTTCCAATATAAACCTTTGCATAATCCCATTACCTTCAAGATCCCTTCCGACTCAAGCCATTCTGTGATATTTACTGTCCTTTCTAACAAAAGCCATTCCACAATTCTATGAAGGAAGGGGACAGAGGAGGCACAGGGACGCGGAGGCAGAGCCCAGCAGCTGGGCTGCACGCCAGGCGCCTGAGATCGGTAGCCGAAATGCGTGCGGATGCTTTTCATTTACACCTGCCTCTCCTAAATCACAGCCTGAGGGCTCTGGGCCTGCAGGCAGCGGCGCCAGGCTGCAGGAAAATCTCTCATCCTGCAGAAAAGCTTATTAATTTGAGGCTTCACAGGCTGAGATTTCACCTCTGCAACTTTCAGTGCCCAAATCCCGGTGAGGTGCCCACAAACCACCTGCAACCAAAGGGATGGGGTGGATTCCTGCAATCTGTTTCTGAGTTCATCCCATGCAGCTTGGCTTTGCAGGTGCAGAATCTCCCCTGAGCATCATGGCTCATCATGCTGCAGCCTGCATGGGAAGTGACATTCAGTGGGCAAGGGAATGTTTGCAACAAGTATTGCATGGAGGAGTCTGCAGCACAAAGACAGACCTACCAAAAGAGATCTATGACCTGGGTTGAATGGGGCCCTGACCAGCCTGGTCTAGTATCAAATATGGAGGTTAGCGGCCCTACTTGCAGCAGGGGGGTTGGAGCTTGATGGTTCTTGAGGTCCCTTCCAACCTAAGCCATTCTATGATCTGCATGAATGTGAGTGCCAAGCAAAATACACAAGAATGTCAAGCACAAAGATGCGACCTACTGCTCCTCAGCCACTGAGGCGGAACCAGCAGGAGGCTGCTGATGCTACAAGCAACAGAGGTGCAGGATGCTGCAGGTGATGATTCCTTGAGCCACCTCCTAGATTGTGCTGATCAGTTCCTTTCGCTGGGATTTGCTCCCTTATGTGCAAAGAGGAGTAAGAGGGGGTGATGCAGCCGGGCTGCAGAGCTGCAGGATTAAAGGAGAGCTCCACAAGGGATGGATGTGCCCCACGTGATCCAAAGGAGGGTCCTGAGGACCTCTGGGGGAGTGCAACTGTGCAAGAACACCTGGCACCAGCTGCAAGTTGGAATGGTTGTAAATGGTGAAAGCAGCACTGACCTTATGGGGCCAGGATAGGGAAAGCCTCACGGACCCCTAGACTCAGCTCTAGGGTTCCTGTTTTAGGGTGGGCTGTAATAGCAGAAAGAAGATAGGAATAAAACTGGGATAGATCAGGTGGAGAGCTACAGCTGGGAGGACCACAGCATTACCAAGACACAGTGCAACATAAATTCAAGCTTTTAAGTGTTCCCAAAATCACCCACAGAGAGTTCCGCTCCCTGAATGTTCCCAGTCAAAGACCAGACCTCTGGGCAAAGACAAAGCATCCACTTTTCTTTGTCTCTCCATGAGGTGAGGCAGGCAGGGATACAATCATCCCTTTTGGAAAGCTGCTTTTTGGAAAAAATGTGCCTTGAGGAATGAAAGTTATTTACAAGCTTTGCTCAGCTTCCAGACCTTCGTGTTTGGAAGAAATAGCTGATTTCCCTGCCCATTGCCAGGGAAACCAGCAGACATGTTGGATTCCAAGCTCGCTTTCTCAGCAGGAGAAAGTTCTCAGACCTCAGATATTAATGGTAAAATTAATACTTAATATTTTCACTGCATGAAAATGCTGAAAAGAAAATCTTTCACCGCATGCTTATTGCCATTCAGGCTGCCCTTATGGGATCCTTATGGGACGGTGCAGAGTTAGAGAGCTGCTCTTTGTGCCCTCAGAATTTCTTGAATGGGTTACTGGCAAGGCCAGTGATTTAGTGCCATTTTTCTCGATTATTTTTTATTAATCCTAATCTATTCATAGTGTTTCTCCTCCTCAAAGGATGTGAGTGGCGCAGATAGAGCAGTGTAATGCCTCCTGAAAACAGAGACTCTTCTTCAGAATGGTGGTGGGTTACTGCAAAATCCTATTATATCAATATATTAAGTTATATGAAGTTATTATAATTTAGTATTGTAATATACATAATATTATACACATATAATATTATATTAAGAGTTATATTAAGGATCTGGTGATTCAGGTCTCTGGGACTGTTTTATGGGATCATGTTGAAACCAGCCTTGCTCTGACAGTCTTCTTGGTGCTTTTCAGATTCTGAACAATATCCTTAAACCCAGCTGTGAGCCATCTCCTTGTCATCAGTGACAACCAGGAATGGCTTATTTTTAAAATCTCATCATTCATTAAAACATCTATCAAAATATTTTATCAAAATGTTGTTTTTTTAATCACTGCAGGGGGGGTTGGATAAAGACAGTGTCCTTTCTGTTTCCTTTGGTGTTACACAGGCTCCCCCAAGAAGCACAATGTCCCAACAAGTTCTAAGAAAAGGAGCTTTGGTGCTCAGCATCCCTGTCTCTTCCAGGCTTGGAGATGGAAAGGAAGCAATTGTGCATGGTGTGGAGTGCAGTTGTAGGGAAAACACGCTGACTTTTGCAATTTTCATCCTTGTTAAACAAAATTGCAAGAGACAGAGATGTTATGATTACTGCTGAAAGCCACAAAGGCGATATTCTACAATTTCTCCATATTACTGTGTTCTTCCTTATGTTTTCAAGCTTGAGGCTATGAAAGTGCATGAAAAAAAGCTGATTAATTTCCCTCATAAGCCTTCTTTCCCCAAAGGAGAGAAGAAGCCAAAACTATGAACTGACTGCTGACTAAAAGGTAGTGAAACTGCTGACTTCTTATTTTCTTATATTTCTTGCTCGTGGGTGCTTAGAGACCAAGTTACAGAGAGAGACCTGGAAGAGCAGAGACACCTTCTGTGCCTTTATTTACCCCTCCTGATGAATTCAAAGGGCTCTTTTTGAATCTGGATCAAGGGGAGCTCACCACCACTAACTGCAGTTCACAGTGCTGAGATGCATTTTACACTTGCATTTCTTTCACTGGAGTATAACTCTTCCATTTTAACAATTTCATTGTGCAGAAAGGAGGAAAAAATTAGGGGTCTATTTAGAGGACTCACATCAGGACTGTGAATAACAAACTCTGCTGTCAACTGTGGGAGACTGGGTATTGCATCTACTGGGCTATGTTGCAATCTGGTGAGAAAAGCAACGCAGCAAATGAGTACAAAGGTTGCCAAGCTGTGCTGAAATTTCATTTCTTGTCTTCTTAAAGCTGGAAAGTTCTCTTTCTCATTTCCTCACAAATATCACAGTTATGGAATCACAGAATAGCTTGGGTTGGAAGGGACCTAAAATGTGATCCAGTTCCAATCCCCTGCCATTAGCAGGGTTGATATGCATTAGACCAGGCTTCCTGGGCCCCCAGTCAACCTTGAAGGTCTCAAGGGATGGAGCATCCACAGCTTCTCTGGGCATCCTGTGCCAGGGCCTGTCCATTCTGATTAATGCACCGTAGAATTCTTTCTTTTTTTCCACATCCCTCACCAATTTCCACTATCTGTACGTGTCCTTATCCCCCAGTTTGACCAGCAGGTGCAGATTTCCTGCCTCCTCTGTTAGTTTTCCTATACTGGGGACAGAGAGCTCTTGTGCTCTCAGACAGGCATCTTTAAAGAGTTGCCAGCTTTCCCCTGCTCCTTTGTTTCTAAGGACAGCTTCCCAGGGGATCCGACTCAGTAATCCATTAAATAGTCTGAAGCTTTCACTCTAAGGTCCTGACTTTGTTTTTTTCCCAGGACCATCCTCCTCGAGATCACAAACTCCATCAGAGCATGGTCACTACAGCCCAGAGCGGCCTCCAATCTTAACGTCCTTAATGAGCTCCTCTCTGTCAATGAGTACCAAGTTCAGAAACACTGCTCATCTCTCCTTATCATCAAAGCACTCCAGGAGTCTTCGGGATTGCTTAAAGACTGCTACACTGCTTTCCCAGCCACTGAAGTGCTTGAAATCCCCATCAGGATGAGGGTCTGCAGGCACATTTCCTGCAGCTGAAGCAATAAGCCCTCATCCACAGGCTCCTCTGATCAGACAGCTGTAGTAGAGCCCCAGATGTCCTTTATTGGTCTGGTCCCTGATTTTCACTCACCAGCTCTCAATCTGATCATGGCTGTTTCTCAGAGGCAGCTCTTTGCACTCTATTCCACTCCATCCACTCTGTCCAGCTCTTAACACAGAAGTGGATATGTCCCCCTAGTCTGCACAGTGTGTTTGAATTGAACACGCTGTAATGACAAAAATTGGCATGCAATATTGGTTTGCAAAATTGGCATAGATGTCCAAGAATCTCTTCCTCAAAATTTGGCTACACATGAACTGAGCAAGAGATGGTGATATAAGATCTAAAAAATAGCATATATTCAAGGAAATTACATGGAGCCTGGGAGAGCTTGTACAGTGTCCTTTCAGAGCTGGTGAAGATGCATAACATCTTGAGCACCACCGTGGTTTGAGTAGGCCAAACCACGTTGTATTCACTAATTAGTATTCACTAATTGTGAGGTGCCAGAACTTGTGGATGTAGTCCTGAGTCTCTGTGTCATGGGGCTCACTCCTGGACTGCGTTCCTTTTTACCAGGTTATAAAGTTATATTAGAGCTATTATATTAGAACCTACAATATGTACCTTCCAAATCTCCAATGTCCTCTGCACAGCACATAACTCCTATTTAATTCTCATATTTGGGTGCCTGTTAGATTCCTTGGAGTACTTCGGTGTCTGTTTTTCTCCCACCTTTCCATCTGATTCCCTCCAAACTTTCTTCCTGAGCAGATCCCTGTTTCCTTCCCTGAAGAACCCAGACCCAAAGTACTGCAGATGTGTTGTGACCTTGTGCACAGACTGTTTGCAAGTTTTGCACAGAGGTCACCCAGGAGGACGTGGTCCACAGGTAGCACAACAGCGACCTCCTCTGCTAATTTTAATGTTCCCACCTATTTAACCGGTGCAGTATGAGGCCGTACCAGAGCATTGCAGCGGGGATGAGAGATACTGTAGGTTTGGATTTCTCCTCAGGATGCTCTTTTTCACACTCTCTGGCTCTCCTGCCTTTACTTTCTTAAGTCACCGAGTGTCACTCCCATTCCCTGATGCAGATCCCACAGGACTATGAAGAGATAATGAAGAAACTGTGCACCATTGCTGTACAACAGAAGGTGCCAGCCCATTTCAGTAACTCGGAGACAGGCATGCATGTAAACATTTTCCATCATCTCTTACATTCAGCAGTGACTGACAGTGCTCCCCAGTTTCCTCATTTTGCTCTCTCCTTTTGCATAGAGACAGGTTGTCTCTTTTCCATTGCGTTCACTTCAGCTGAGACTCTCCCCTGGCTTTCATCTTTCGTGATGCTTATCCACTAGGAGGATAAACCTCTTGGATACCAATGCTATGTAAACCCACCTTAATGGCTAAGACTAATGAATGCAATACTGTGCTCCACAGCCTCTCTGGCAACCTGTTCTACCACTCCCTCACCTGCACAGTAAAGAAATACTTCCTGATATTTTGTTTTGTTCCAGTTTGTGCCCGTTGCCTCTTCTTGTGGCCTGTTGCACTAAAAAAATCCTGGCTCCATCCCCTTCCCACTATCCACTTAGGTATTTAAGCACACTGGTAAGATACCCCCTGAGCAGTCCCAGCTCCCCTACCTTCTCCTCATAGGAGAGGCGTTCCAGTTCTTTCATCATCTTGGAGGCCAGGTCTCTCTTGTATTGGGGGGGGGCAAGAATTGGACCCAGAACACCAGGTACAGCCTCACCAGTGCTGTGGAGAGGGAAACGTTCAACTCTCTTGATACTGGTGATACTTTGCCTAATAAAACCAATAAGATCACTGGCCTTCTTAACAGCAAGGGCATGTTGCTAACTCATGACTAACTTGGTGTCCACCAGGACTTCCTTGATTCTGTTCTGCCATCTGCTTCCAGTTGGGTGCCCTTGCATGTCATCATGTGCTGGGATTGTTCCTTCTCAGGTTCAGGACTATGCATTTCTCCTTGGTGAACTTCATGAGATTTTTGTCTGCCCACATCTCCAGCCTCTTATGGAGCAACAGAACCACAGAATCGCTTGGGTTGGGAGGGACCTTACGTCCCACTTGGGCTGGCTGCTACCCACTAGACCAAGTTGCCCAGGACCCCCTCCAGCCAGGCCTTGCACACCTCCAGGGATGGGGCATCTACAACTTCTCTGGATCACCTTGTCTGAAAAGCCTGGTATGCAATACAATCATCACACACTCAGGAGAGGCACTGCATACTTATTTCAGGATTGTGCTAGCCTGGGTGCTCGGTTGTTTCTCACAGATGAAGCACATGTCAGGCTGATCTAGTGACTGGCAATCCTGCCCACGGCAGGGAACTTAGAACTAGATGATTTTTGAGGTCCCTTCCAACCCAATCCATTCTATGATTCCATGAATGTTCCTTTCAAGGCCTACTGCTACCAGGAAGTCCCTGAGGTACCCTGTTCATCACTGACCTCCAGGTAGACTTTGCACCACTCACTACTATCCTCTGGGTCCAGCTGTTCAGACAACTTTTGATCCACCTCTCTGTTTGTTCGTCCTGTCCCTACCAACACCTTCCCTCTTAGGGTCTTATGGGTGAGAGTGTCAAAAGCTTTCCTGAAAAACAACATTCACATAACCCACGTCATCCATTGGAGAAGGCTGGAGATTTCATCATAAAAGTGTCATAGGGCAGACATGACTTCCCTCGGTTAATCCAGGCTGATAACTCTTGATGTTTTTCTCTGTTCTGCAATGGTGCAGCATTGCCTCGAGCACTGTGTGCAGTTTGGGTCCTACAACATCAAAAGGACATAAAACTATTTGAGAACATCCAAAGGACATCCAAAGGAGGGTTATGGAGCTGGGGAAGGATCTGGAGCGTTAAGTGTGTGAGGAGATGCTGAGGGCACTTGATTTGTTTGTCCCGGAGAACAGGAGATGGAGGAGAGGCCTCAAGGTGGCCTGTAATTCCATGACTCTGACTCTGTGACTATCATTTATTGACTCTGGGACTCTATAGTTCTATGGTTTTCTGAATCTATGATTTTATTATAACTTCATTGCTTTACAACACCGCTATAGGGCCACAGCTCCGAGGTGCTGAGCTACATCTACCATATTCCCTGTTCCTCCCACCAGGAGCATGCCCCCACCAAGTACCAGTGCTGAGGGGCCCTGATGGGAATGCAGTGAGAGCCCACAGTGCCTTTCAGCCTAGCCCCGAACATGCTTGCTCACCCCAGTGTCTTCCAGTCCTACCCCAGTATTTCCCAGTGTCCCCCTGGTCCTGCCTGTCCGGTGCCAGCCCCATCTCACTGCCTCTCAAGCCTATCCCTGTACCCCTACAACTCCTCCATTTCTCCCCACAGGACTCCACACCCCCTGTCAGCAAGGTGTGATGGCAAGAGTGAAAGGAGGACAGAGTAGGCTCTAGAATGTCACAATGCCCTCTCTGTACTCCCACAGTGTCTGCTACCTGGTGGTGGCTTCCATCTTTGTGTGCACCGAAGAAGCCTCAGCCCAATGAGACCCCACTAGATTTCTTTTTAGGGGAGCACAACCCCCTCAATCCCCATGACCCAACACTGATCCCACTCAGCCTCCCATCCCAAACCCCAATTATTTTGAATTAGGTCATGCAACCCCAAACCCCAAATCTCCCCCACAAGTTGAAGATCATTGAGAGTCTCACCAACCTCCTGGACTCCATGATGGCCCCATCACTCTTCAAGCAGCTCTCCTGCCTTCTTCTGTGCCTTAGTCACCATGGTGTCACCTCTGAGGAGCTGGAGCAGGGCATCTGTGATATAGGTGACATCCTGCTCACCTACACCCTTGCCCAGGTCACCAGTAGAACCCAGGGTTTGAAGATGACACGATGATGTTGATGTTGATGATGATGTTGACAATGAGACAGAATCAGAGTTGAAAGGGTCAAAAGGGACATCTGGAAATCATCTAGTCCAGAATTCCCTTGATTAGTTTGCACTGGAAAGCAACTAAGCAGGTTTTGTTTATCTCCAGAGAAGGAGACTCCACAACCTCTCTGGTTGCTCCAGAGCTTGCTCCACTGTTCAATCACAGTGAAGAATTTTTTCCTTATGTTCACATGGAACTTCCTGTGTTCCAGTTTTTGCTCACCACCCCTAGTTCTGCTGCTGAGGCAGAAAAGAGCCTGGCTCCATTCACTTGACTCCTGTCCTTTACTTATTTACAAGTACTGACCAAGTCTCCTCTCAAGCCTTCTCTTCTCCATGCTGAACAGTCCCAGGTTTTTCAGCCTTGTCCAGGGCCCTCATCATCTTTATTAGCTCTTCCAACCCTACTCCTACCCCTAACGCTACTCCTACCCCTAAACCTACCCCTAGCTCTACCTTTAGCCGTTATCCTAACCCTAATTTTAACTTTCACATCCCACTGGAGCTGCTCTCCACCAACATTTATGCTGACCTAAGACATCCCAAGCCAGGACACCAGAACAGAGAAGGACACAGCGACACCATGGTGTCACTGTGTCTTGCCATGCTGCTGGCTGTCAGAATTTTCTCCATGCACTGAGCCTTTCTGAAAGAATATATGCAACTTGTGAGGGTAAGAATATATTTATTGTTTATCATATGTAATCATGAGTTAGTTTGCAAGCTGTAGAATACTGTTGGCCCTGCAGCAAAGCCATGAGGTGTTGATTCCATCTCCCATGGGATCCATCATCACCATCCACCTCCTTCCAAAACCACTGGAGAAGCCTTGCTGCATCCTTGCTGAATATCTCCCAGGGGATCCTTTTGGCAGCAGTGGTGCCCTCACATGACTTTGTTGTAGGGTGGTGGATTCATGTCTTCAACCTGGACTTTCAGGATGGCTTTCTGGTTGTTGGACATCTTGGCTTGAACACGAATGTACTCGTTGGAGACCTCCAGGGTTCCATGCTCATACCCCAGCGTGGCTCGCTGGAAGAGTGAGGAGCCGCAGTATGGTTTGCTCTTCATCGTCTTGGAGAAGACATCACTGAGGATTCCCAGGTGGTTCTCCTCTGTGAAGATCTCCAAGGCAAACTCAATTTTGTAAAGGATGTAGTCAAAGGGGTTGGAGAATGTGATGGCCAAAAAGAAACCGCCAGCCTTGCAGACCACAATGCCCACGCTCCCTCGCAGGCTGTAGGGAGTTTTTGCAAAGGCACATATTCCTTTGGAGTTCGGGCCAATTTGAAAGGGCAGCGTGGTCTGGATCTTGCCACTGAAGCAATAACTCCTGTAGAGGGAGGGTTGGTGAGAAAGGGCAGCTGGAGCCTAGCGGATGGAGGCACAAGGGCAACTCATTTGCAGAGGTGCTGAGTGGGACTCAGAGTTCTCTAGAGAGCAGGCAAGCATTGCCAATGCCAAGCATCCCTGAGACAGAATTACCACTCCCAGAATCACCAGTGCACAGCATCACCAGAGCAGGCATGACAGAAAGGGAGCTCAGTGCCCCTACCAAGCCTCTTTACCCTTTACCTTGTTGGACCCAAGCTGTGCCCTCTGTGCACATGAACCTCATGCAGTCCTACAAGGAGAAGTGCAGGTGCAGCAGCTGGGCAGGAGTAACTCCAGCACTGGGTTATGCTGGGGGCACCCAGCTGGAAGCAGTGGCAGAAAAGGACATGATCTGCAATGTGCCCTTGATGCCTATGGGGCTGAGGGTGCTGTGGGCTGCATCAGGCAAAGCACTGCCCAAAGCAGGAAGAGATCCTGCCCTTCTGCTTAGCACGGCTGAGCTCACACCTGGAGTGCTGTGTCCAGTTCTTGCCCCCAGGAGAAGGGAGACAGCGTAAAGAGTTCTACAGAGGTCCATTGAGATGGTGAAGGGATAGGAGAATCTGTCCCCTTGGCAGAGCTGGGACCACTGACACAGAAGAGGAGTGGCTCAAAGGATTCTTATATAGGTATCTGATGGGGGGGAAACAGCTAAAGAGAAAGGAGCCGTAATGCTTGCATAGTTTGAATGTGTGCTCATGACTGGCTGCCCCAGGCTGGAAGGGACAAGAACTCACTGATGACAGCAGGGAATCTAAGCAAGGCCTCCAAGGGAATAAGGAAAGAATAAAGACACAGAAAGAATTGGAGAAGCATGGGGACAAGGAAGGAATTTCTTGGAGTGTGTGAAGCAGTACAGTGCAAACTGAGGATGGTCCACCACAAGATGGAGGAACATGCTGGAAATTGCTCCAGCACTTGGCACTGAGCCTCTCCATTGTCTTTGGAGATGTCCCTCATAGGCAGGGTGGCAGAAAGCAGCAGGGGACAGAGGGGTACCCACCTGAACTCCTTCAGTGTCACTGTTTTTGTCCTGTTGATGATCTCCAGGCCCACGCTGCGGCACACATCAATGCTCTTCATCAGGCTCTCCACACTCTCCCCCAGTTGCCCAGGGTTACAGTTGTCATTGCAAGGCTTCTCCTTTTCTTTTTTCTCCTTTAGTGGCATCTTCCCCACTCAGTCCTGGGAGCAACACTGTGGAGCTCCAAAAGCGCTGCAGTGGTGCAAAAGCAGCAAAAACAAAAGTGGTGGCTTCCTATGGGAGCTCAGAGCAGGGCATGCAGTGCTCCTCCCCCACATCCTGTCGGGCTTTGCAGGTCTCACAAAGTACAGCTTTTGCTCAAGGAAGTCCTGGGGGGGAGCGACACAGAGGGCTGTGCTCTCCTGCTCCATCCCCAGCTCTGGTTCTGGAAGGATCCAGCTGGAAAATATCCAGAATTCCAGGGCTGAGGGTTTGCTGATGCTCAGAAAACAATAAATGCTCCTCCCACATCCTGCCCGTGAAGGAGTAATGCAGGGTATCTGCTAAATACAAATTTAGTTATCCTGTCCTTGGTTAGTCCTGATACTTTCTGTCCCAATGTTATTTGTTGCACAGGTCACATTAAACTATAGGTTTACACGTGGAAGTGGAAGGGTCACAAGCAGCTGTGAATTCAACTGCTCCATGCAAATTTATTGCTGAGCAGCTGTGTAGCACTGCAACAACACATTTGCAATGCAACAGTATGTTTGCAATGCAGTGCAACTCAAAACTCAGAGTGACTCTGTGTGATCTCTGTGCACTGTGGGAAGAAGTGGGCTCCAAAGCTCTGCAAGGATGAAGATAAAGTGCTGAATTAGACATCATTTATACAGGAGATGCCCCAGGCCACTCATCATCTTTGGGCCCAGTTCCTTCTCTGCCTTGAGCTGCGGTGCCCAGAATTGGACTCAGCACTCCAGATGTGCTCTCCCCAGGGCAGGGTAGAGAGGGAGGGTCCCCTCCCTCGACCTGCTGACCTTGCTCTTTGTAATGATCCCACTGGCTCCTGGTCAACCCACTGTCTGTCATTCAGAGTCAGTCTGGGTTTGTGAAGGGAAAAGTCCAGCCTTCGTAATTTGATCTGCTTCAATGACAAGGTTGAGCCTCTTGTTTAGCAATGCTTTTACCTTCTGAAAATAAGTATGAGAAGTGGAGTGTTGCAGGAAAGCTTCCAGTTTCCCAGGTAAAAGAGAAGCAGGAGCCACTGCTGAAATGGCATTTCTCATGGGAATGCATCTAAAATGGGGATCCATTGCTCCTGTGTTCCAGCAGCAGCTGCCATTGCAGAAGGGTAACACATTAAGCAGCTGAATTGCCCCAGTCAGTCTGCTGGACATTCCTTCTCCTAAGCTTAGCTGGTTTGCTTTTAAGATATTGCCAGATATTATGAC
Source organism: Centrocercus urophasianus (assembly GCF_019232065.1). Lineage (NCBI taxonomy): Eukaryota > Metazoa > Chordata > Aves > Galliformes > Phasianidae > Centrocercus > Centrocercus urophasianus. The sequence continues at coordinate 25,245 of NW_024884873.1, forward strand.
TATCAGCCATTCATCTTACCCCACAAATAGTGAGCAGACCGAGAGCCCCATGAGCTCTAATACTCATAACAGGAAAGCAGAGGATCTCTGCAGTTGCTGCTAAACATTGTGACGCTTGAGTGACTTTTATTCTTGGGGAGATTATGTGGAATATTTACTGGAGGTGAGTTACTGAAATGTCCACTCCTTGAGAGAAGGAAACCTCCGAGGTGGAATGAAGCTCATCAGTTCTGTGATAGCTCCCTAGGCAATCTAAGACCTGCAAACCTTAGATTACCAGCAGCACCTGAAGAGTGTGGTGTGCAGGCTCTAAGAGATACAGCACGGAGGGTGGGGTGGAGTGGAAACACCACGTCCAAGCACTGTGATCACACTGTGGGGATGGAAATTTCTTGGTACTACAGGACTGATAAATTGTTCTCACCCTATGCTGGCAGCTTTCCACCTTTCTGTGAAAAACATGTTCAGTGAGTAAACTTTTTAAAAAAATAGATTGTGTGTGTCTAGAGTCACTCAAGCTCCACCCAAAAGTAAGAAAATACTATGAAGAGAGCTTAGAAGAGAAGGACTTTTGGGGAAGGTATCATTGCTGACCAGTCAGGAGGATGCTGCTGGGACCAGTCGGTGAGCTGAACCTCTCTTCCCACACAGGAACACCTCTTGGGTGAGATTTGCATATTCAGTTGTACAGCCTTTAACAAAGCCTCTTGAAACAAGCACACATCCCCTGTGCAACACCTCAACCTGCACAACTGCATGATTCTTGCACTGATTTTCTGCTCTTCAACCCCTCTGCAGCATTTTGGATTCATTTTCCTCATAGCTTCTCTCCCAGCAAATGCAGTGGCTGTGCTGTTACCAAGCATTCTCCCTTGCTATCCTGATGTATTCTGGCTCCAGCACTGAGGGCTGTGTTATGCACTAGGAAGGAAACTCATTTGCTAGAGAAGGAGAAATGACGCCCCTGTGCTTCCAGGGAGGGCAGTTTAGCTGTTATTCCAGCAGCCTCTGCAGTGATTGGTGCAAGAATGAAAACTTCTTTCCATTTTTTTTTTCCCCAAAAATATTTGACTCAGCTCCCTCCCTTTCTGCACTCAACAGAAATCTCCATGGCGCTTCCTGCTGCAGGCTGCAAGCACTGAGCTGTGCAATGGGCTCATGGAAGGGCTGAGATTTTCCCCTGCATGCTGAGCAGCTGTGGGTAATTTTATTTAATTTTGCTTTTATGATTTTCATTATTATTTTTATAATTATATACTTACCTGTCTATCAATTTAATTTAACTTAATTCCAATATGTATTTTTAAACTTTTGTTACCAAACTGTAGCACTGTTCTTTAGTTTCATTTTTCACCCACCTTTCCCTGATCTTCCATGCAGAGAGTGTGGACTTTCTGGTCCCAGCATTAAAAGAGAGTAATCCCAGATTTACAAAAAATGTGTTGAAATCCCCTCCAGCAGCAGCAGCAGAAAACAAGCAACAAAGGTGCAAAGGATCATTGGAGCTTTTGGGGTCATCTTCTGTGGCTGTGTCTCCACAAGTGCTGCAGCACGATAAGCTGAAGAGTCGTGGCTCTGTGCAAACACTGCTCTGCAACAACAGCATCTGCGTGCCTTCATTGTTTTCCTCATAAATCCAAACTTTAGCGTGACAGCATCTGCTAGGAAGGAAATTAACTCTGTCCCCACCAGAAGCAGTGCAGGGTGCGTCTCCCAGCTTGGGCAACAACTCATGCTTCACCCTGCCTCCCTGCCCTGGGTATGAAATGTGAATTCAGGGTGGAGCAGGGTAGACTCAGGAAACCACAACCGTAGCCCTGGGGCTCCGGGAGACAACAGGTTTCTTCTCCTCCTCTACACAATTTGGGCACACCAGGTCGAGGTTCCTCTTTGTCATTTTGTGTCTCCCAGGAGAGATCTAACTTTAATTTACTTACTTGCTGTTTCTCTCTCCTGCTGACCTCTGCTTTCAGACTCCACATCAATGCCAAGCCATCTCATTTTCGTTCAAGTTTCTAGCTTTGTCTCCCCTAACCAACCCACACCAGACTCTTTTGTTCCTCTGAGATGCCCTGGGATATACCATCCACCAGCACATCCTGTGGGATATGATGTGAGACAGAGGATTCCCCTCTGGACCAAGCTCCTTGGGTCATCTCCCATCAGTGGAGGGTTGGGTTGTCTCATCAACTTCTCCCACTGCTCCAGTGAGAAATCAGCAAACTGGGTCTCCTTCTGCTGCCCATCTCAGCTTGTCCCATCTGTTGTGATTTTGGAAGGCTGATGTGACAGCTGGCTTCAGTGGGGCTTTGCTCCAAGCTGCTCTCTGCCCAAACGTCCCCATCACAAAAGCAGGATAAACCTATAAAAGACTGAAAAGGGTCATGTCCCAGACACTTGGTGAAAGAGTAGAAGGATGTCACCTCACTGACAGAGCAAAGCACTGTCGGAGGAAGCGGCCTTGTGACGGTGAGACAGTACTTTTTGGACTTATCTCCCTAACTTGTGAGGCCACTCTGCCCCAAGCCCGTAGCATTGCCTGGAGTTGTTGTGGCCAAAGTGCAGGACCCAGCAATTGGCCTTGTTGAACCTCATCTCATCAGCCTCAGCCCAGCATTCCAGCCTGTCCAGGTCCCTCTGTAGGGCCTTGCTACCCCCAGGCAGATCCACACTTCCTGCCAACTTGGTGTCATCTGCAGACTTACTGAGTGTGCACTCAATGCTCTCGTCCAGATCATCAATAAAGATATTAAACAGAGCCAGCTCCAATACCAACTCCTGGGGAGCAACACTTGTGACTGTTCGCCAGCTGGATTTAACTCCATTCATCACCACTTCCTGGGCCCAGCCATCTAGCCAGGTTTTCAGCCAGTGAAAAGAACTCCAGTTCAAGCCACAGGCTGCCAATTTCTCCAGGAGAGTGGTGGGAAATAGTCTTGAAGGCTTTGCTGAAGTCTAGGTAGATCACATCTACAGCCTTTTCTTCCCCTACTAGGTGAGCCACCTGGTCACAGAAGAATTAGGCCAGATGTTAGGAAGAAGTTCTTTACTCTGTGGTAGTGAGGCACTGGAACTGGCTGCCGAGAGAAATTGTGGATGCTGCATTCCTAGAAGTGTGGCCTCACCTTGAGCGCTGGTTTGGGTGCCACAGTATTACAGGGACATGAAAGTATTTGAATGCATCCTGAGGAGAGTTATGAAGGTGGGGAAGGGTCTGGAGAGCAAGCCGTGTGAGAAATGGCTGATATCTCTTGGTTTGTTCAGCCTGTACTCCCTGCAAAATCCCCAATATCTGGCAATATCCATCAGCAGCGCTTATGTGTATTGATGGAGTGATGACAGAATTGGAAAAAAGAGCCATGGCTAAAAGGACTCATTTGCCTTACTATTCAGCTGCGTGGCCAGTGAAAAACTTACTAGGTAATGGTGTTTCACAGTAGAATATCAACAGTCAGATGCTAAAACTGCTCCTTTAACTGCCTCAGTTGCAAACACTGGAGTGGTAGTGACACTGATACAGGGAGCTGCTCACGGCTCATTGGCTGCCTTGGAGGCTAATAAGTTTCTCAGTATTTCTCTCCTTGAGTGGGATAAGTTTGCTTGTATCTGGAGGAAGACCAAATATACATTTAAGAGGCTTCAGAGAGGATGTAAACATTCTCTAATACCCATAACGCTTTGGCTAAGTTTTCAGCAAAGATTCCTGTTCCACCTGACCATACTGTGTATCAGTATATTGATAACATCCTGATAGGGGGAAAGTTTGCATGATAGGTTTGAAACTAGCAATGTATGCTACTCTACCTCTGGTGGGTCTTTGGTAAGCAGACACATCAATTACCCAGCAGCCAATCTGTACTTTCTTCCCTGGGATGACATGGAGCCTAGTCATCCAAAGAGAGTGTCTCCAACCCTTTAAGCAGACTTCATTCCCATGGAAAGCTAAAGTAGATGGATTTAGGTCTAAAATAGGCTTTGTAGTGTTCCAACACTTGCAGAGTATTTCTGCAGCACAAGGGTCTTGTGCTTTGGTCAATGCAACTATGAATTTAAACATAAGCCCTATTTGCCTTTGCCATTGTTGCCCAAGGCAAGTCACAAGAGTGACTTCCAACAGAGTAAAGTTGTACCAACAATGCCACCTTCTGGTGGCACAATACATCATCATTTCTAAGCCAGAGATACCATGTCACTTTGTGACAAATCAAAGGGGATTGTATTAGGGTTGGAGTGAAACGTAGTATGATTAATTCAACCTGGTGGGTCATCCTTAGACCTAGGTCCCTCCGTCTATGTGTGGGTCATTTGGGACTCCTGTGAACACAAAAGGAAAGAAAACCTGCTCAGTTGTATTAAAAACAAGGTGAAATCCACCAAGTGCTAATTTGATGGTCTTTTCAGCCCTTTTGGCCACTTTTGCCATAGATTGCTGTGGAACCATGTTCACTATACCCCCACTGAACATGGATAGGGTCAGACAGAATTATAGTGCCAAGCTGATGGAATAGCCTTCTTTCTTTTATTAACAGTTCCAATACATTTGTATGCTGTTCAGTCCATTCCCATCATTTTCCATTTCTGAGCAAATTGTACAAGGGATGTGAAATAATGGTGAAGCCAAGAATACGTTTGCACCAGTAGCCTGATGCTCCCCAGAACTACTGTAAGTCTTATACACTAGATGGACTTCCACCTTTTCTACTTTCTCTAGGGTGTCCTGGGATGTAACAGCAGCCCCTTTAATTCACAAGCCTCCCAGGAATTCAACCTCCTGTGCTGGTCCCTGGCATTTTGATTCTGGAATTTCCATTTTCCTAATTTGATTAGGAGTAGGATAGAATTCCCTGAATGTCTTCCATTGTGTCTTTTACATTTTCTCGTCTCTTTCCCCCAATCAAATAATAACTCATAATTTCACTTTTACCAAACCTACAACTGCATGTTGTATGTGAGCCCTTCCCCTTCCCCTTCTTATTCCCCTTGCCCTTGCCTTTCCCCTTTTCCCTTCTCCTTCCCTTTTCCCCTTCACCTTCCCCTTCCCCTTTCCCCTTTTGCCTTTCCCTCCCCCTTTCCCTTTCACCTTCACCTTCCCCCTCCTCTCCCTCTTCTTTCTCTTCTTCCTATTCTTCTTCCTATTCTTTTTCCTATTCTTCTTGCTTTTCTTTTTCTTTTTTTCTCAGGGCACATTTCCTGGTGGCTTTGTTGTTTTCAGTGTGTTAAATGAGCACAAAGCACAGCCCGTCCCCTATGAAAGCAGCATGCAAAACCAGAGGAAGGGTGCCTGTGTTGTGTGAATCTCCAAAACTGGAACAACCCCATATTTCCCCATTTCCATCCAGCCCATGCTTTTTCTTGGCTATCATCTTGCATCCCTTCCTATCTCCATCACCCCCTACAACCATCGACCAAATGCCACAGTATTACCGGAGAGTAAACAGATGAGAATAGTTTTCAAGATAGTTTTCAAAACCTTTATACCACTACAAGAACTGCATGCAATCATAAAACCTGCATCCCTTTACAGGACCTGCATTTCATTATGCAGCATTCCTCTCCTCTTTAATTATTCCCCATTAGTTCCAATGCAATTTCCCCTCAAGTAGAGCATTTCTCTGTGCGTAACTCAAACCCGTTTCTTTCCGCATAGGATATTCCCTGCCTCCGGTGGTGTCTGCTGTGTTTTGCAAGAAGAAGGTTATCAAAAGTAGACAACATAGATTCACCAAGGGGAAAACATGCTTTATCAGTCTGGAAGCCTTCTCCAATGCCATAATTTGCTGGGTAGATGAGGGGAGAGCAGTGGATGTTACGTATCATGACTTCAGCAAGGCTTTTGACACTGCCTCCCACAACACCCTTGTAATGAATCTTAAGAAGTATGGACTAGATGAGTGGACAGTGATGTGGGCTGAGAACTGGCTGAGTAGCAGAGCTCAGAGGGCTGTGATTAATGGCACTGAGTCTGGTTGGAGCTCTGAAGGTGGCAGTGTTCCCCAGGGGCCAGTTCTGGGTCCGATCTTGTTCAACATCTTAATCAGTGAACTGGATGAAGGGATAGAGCCCACCCTCAGCAAGTTTGCTGATGACACAAAGCTGGAAGGAGTGGCTGACCCACCTGAAGGCTTCATTAGCTGGGAGTTAGACTACATGATCTCCGGAGGTTTCTTCAACCTCTACAATTCTGTGATTTTCTGTGACATAACTCTACAGATTATCTGCATGAAAATGCAAGAGGCCTCAGTTTGAGAGTTTGGAATCTGGAGAATTAATAGAACAAGCACATGAAGCCAGAATATTCTCTGGAACTGGATTGTCTCCTCAGAAATCAAACAGAGCTCTAAGCAAGGAAAGAGTTAACTAGCCTGTCTAGCCTATCTAACAGAAGACAGGTCTTATAAGGCGTTTCTCTAATTTAAAGCACATTTTTTTTCCCCTGAATAGTGAGTGCCCTCTTCAGAAATGCGTTGCATGAAATTTTCATGCACAAACAGGAAACATGCTGCGTGAAAAAAAATAATAAATAAAGCAATGCACAAGTATGTGAAAGTCTGTGAGCTTCAGAGATTGGTTGGTCTGTTATTGGCACAAGGAGCCATGGGGCAGGTGCTTGATCCCAAAGAAATTGGGGAAAGGCAAAAAGATGCTGAACAAAACCAATGTCCTGTGCATGGGAAACAGCTGGAAACTGAAGTAAAGTGGTAACAGCAAATTTTAATTTAATTTCTTTGTACCTTAGTAAGTATGAAGAAATCATATCCTGTTAAGACTGTGGACTCCATTTTTCATTAAACAAAGACCAAAAACTGAATTTGGAGTCTGAGATTTGCTGGCAGGAAGAAAGCCAATCTCTATTCCAGAGGTTGAATCCTAAAAAGAATCCAAAGCTGGTATCTACCTGAAAATCTACCATTTTCAACCTGTCCCTTATGATGCATGGTCGAAGGCCATGGACCATGGAGAGTCCTATAGCAGGGGAGGAATAACTGCATGCATTTGTACAGGTGAGAGGTTGAGCTGCTTAAAGGAGCTCTGTGCAAGAGGACCCAGGCGTCCTGGTCGTCAACATACTGGACATGGATAAGCCAAAGCAGAAGAAGAGTCACTGGGGCTGATGATACCATGGGTTTTTTACATGGTTTTGTGCCTACTGGTTGCTGCATTTCCTCCGCCTATCTCTTAAGAGAGAAAGGAGAAGAGCTGGGCAGGATGATGTGCCTTCCAGCCTTGCAACCCTCCTACTCTCTCTCTGCTGTCCTCTTATAATATTCACCCAGGGGACTGACCCCAAATGCCCACAGTGTTCCCAGAACACACTTGCTCATCACCATGGATAAAGCTGAAAGTGGAAGATTCAGTTCCCCTTCAGAAACTCAGCTTGGTGTTACGCAAGCACAAGCAGCAAGCCAGGGAGCAAGTGGAATGCATTCTCCTGCAGCTGCCTCCATGGAGTTTTGCTGAATTTCCTCTCCATTTGCTGATGGTGGACTTGAGCTCAGTTTTTACAGAGCCTGTCTCCTCCATCCCACCAGGCGGGGAGCAGCTTTTCCAAAAGTCTTCTACTGCTGGCTGGGCATGGGGCAGAGGCTGCTTGCATATACTTGGCTGGGAACTGGAGGGATCCTCTTTATCCTTACAGGGATGTGTGGTGAGTGCCTTGTGTTCCCACGTTTTGGGAAAGACCATGCTGGAATGATGTTCTCCATTTCTATGCAGCTTAATTACTATTGCTCCAAGTTCATAAGATGCATGCTTAGAGCAACCTGTGTGGGTTTCTTGGGAACTGGTGGAAGTAGGGTGCAGAAACTCCAAATGCAGCTGTAGAAGAGTTGAGTTTTTCTCAGAGGTGCTGGTACCTTCTAGAAGGTGAATGTTGCAAAAGGTACAGCAGTAGAATAATGTTGCAAATTAAGAACAAGCAAACAGCTTACAGGGATTGAAGAGGAGTTCAACCCAGTTGTCCAAAACATAGATTTATGGTCAAAAGAAACCAGAGTGAATTACTAAGGGTGGATAGAGATAATGAAGTGAAAAGTGCAGAATCAAGTGTGCCAAGTGAATATATTGCTGCCATTTTGATAGACTCAGCTACGTGCTATAGAGCGTGAATGGCTGAAAAAAGAGGAGGAATGGGAATTACCTGCTCTGTAATGGGTGTTGCTATTGGGCTGATGTGGTTGGACCAGGCTGATCTGAGATAGCTGAGTAGGTGTTTGCAGAAAATAAAGGAGCCCTTATGCTGTGGTCAAGGCTGTTCATCCAACAAAGCCAGGTGTGATCGGTGAGTGCAGCATGTGAGTGCACAGTGTTGCTCAAAATTGCTCCCACAAAGAGCCTGCAAATCATCCATTTAATTGCTAAATTATATTTAGGCATGTAAGTTCATCCCTGAAGCACACATGCTTAAAAAGCAATTGGCAAGATGTCATGTTTTGGCATTTCCTGCTTTGAGGAACTATATTCTTGTCTGCAGGTGGAAAATCTGGGCTTTGCTCAAGGGCCAGCTGGCACATATCCTTGTTGAAATTGTAATAAAATTCTAATTGTTTGTGTCTTCCTCTTGCTTATTCCTGCAGAATAGGGATGAAGGTAGACACTGTAAAGATTCCTTTCCATCAGCTCCTCAGTTTCTTTTTCTCTGTGATTTCTCACTAACTTCTCCTTCCCTTTTTTCTCTTTGTCAGTGTCGGGTCCTCTCCAGATCAGGCTGGTGAATGGCCCTGACTCCTGCACGGGGCGGCTGGAGGTGTTCTACAACAGCACCTGGGGGACGGTGTGCGATGACCACTGGGACCTAGCAGGAGCCCATGTGGTGTGCCGGCAGCTGGGCTGTGGGATGGGGCTGTCTGCCATTGGTGGGGCTCGGTACGGCCGAGGAAAAGATCCCATCTGGTTGGACAACGTTCAGTGCACTGGGATGGAAGCTGCTCTTTCCGAGTGCCGGGCACGGCCCTGGGGAACCCACAACTGTGGGCATGGAGAGGATGTCAGTGTTGTGTGCTCAGGTGAGTCTTGCTCTGGACTTGCTTGGATCAGATGACCTCCAGAGGTCCCTTCCAACCATTCATTGATTTTGTCTTGCACCAACTGCTGGAGACAGCCAAAGGATTAAATGGTGGGCAGAACTGTCCCTCCTTTGTAGTGGCTGAGCTTTGGGAATGCACGGAGCATGAGGATGGGAAAAGGTCCTGCTAATGTTGTAGAACCGCAGAGTCACTGAATCAGAATCGCAGAATCAAAAGATCACAGAAGTCATAGAATCACAGAATCAAATAATGGCTTCTGTTGGAAAGGACCTTAAAGAACATTTATTTTCAAAACTCCTGTTGATTTTCACTAGATCAGGCTGCCCAGGGTCCCAACCATCCCTTGGACACATCCACTTTCTCTCTGGTCAATCACCGCCCTCATAGTAAAGAATTTCTTCCTTATATCTCTTTCACCTCTTTGAATATCCATGTTCACAGTCATTGTCTCCTTTTGAACCAAGTGCAGGACATTGCAAGGTCTAGACATTATGGCTAAGAGCATCGGAGACATGAGTCATCCAACAGCAGCCTTTGCTGGAGCACGCAGTTCTCCATTAGCACCTCCTTTAGGATGAGATAAACCATTTGTCACCCAAAGATGTTTCAGATGAATGCCCAGCAAAATTCCTGATCAGTTACTGCTAGGCATTGCAGATAACTGCATGCTCAGCAAAGATTCTGATCATTTATTCCTAAACATCAGTGATGATGCATGCCCACAAAGTTTCAGTCATTTCTGATTATTATATACAAATGCACTCTTAGCATATTTTCTACCGTTTGCTCCTAAGCATCGTAGGTGACTGCATGCCCACCAAAGTTCGGGGTCATTTGCTCCAGTTGCTCTAGGCATTGTAGATGAATGCATGTCCAGCAAAGATTCTGATCATTTGCTCCTAAACATTACAGTTGATTGTTTGCCCAAGAATGTCTCTAATCATTTGCTCCTAAACAAAGCACTGTAGGTGTTTGCATGCCCAGTAAAGTTTTTAATCACTTGCTCTTAAGCATTGTAGGTGACTGCATGCCCAGAAAAGTTTGTGACCATTTGATCCTAAGCACTGTAGGTGTCTGCATGCCCAGAAAGACTCTGATTCTTTGCTTTCTGGGGTTTTTCAGGGGCACCCACTCCAGGTGAGATCCAGGTCAGGCTGATAAACGGCTCAAGCTCTTGCTCTGGCAGAGTGGAAATCTTCCACAACGGCAGCTGGGGCACCGTGTGTGATGATGGCTGGAACATGATGGCAGCTGAAGTGGTGTGCAGAGAAGTAGGCTGTGGCTCAGCTCTGTCAGCCCCCATTGAGGCTACTTTTGGGCAAGGGGAAGGACAAATCTGGATAGATGACGTGACCTGCGTTGGGACAGAGGCTTCCCTTTCTCTGTGCCAGGTCACTTCCTGGGGAAGCCACAATTGTGGCCACAGAGAGGATGCTGGTGTTGAATGCTTAGGTAAGTCTAACTTCTTCCCTATCAGGTCTGGCATCCATGCTTTTAAAACATTTGTTATTTATTTTTATTTTCATTTTTCTGTTTTTTATTTTCTATTTTTGGTGAAGGAATGGGTGGAGACAAGAACAGAAGAGCTTTAAAATGGTCCTAGGTGTAGATATCGACAGCCCTGTAAATGGAGGTGGAAGGAACTCCTTGATGGGCTGTGTGTGATAGGGAAAGGAAAGGAACAGGGAGCTTCAGAGGGGACATTCATCCAGGTGTTACACTGGGTGATGAGTTATGGGAGATGAATAACTATGGGGAGTCTGCTCATTTCAGTTCATATCTGCAGCATTTCAACCTTCAGCTGTGGGATTCACTTAAGCACTGGACTCCTTGGTCCCAGGGCAGTTCTGGTCCCTTCCTGGGCCATCACCCAGGTTTTTGGCGCTTGTGTCTTTCCAGAACCAACACAAGTACGTCTGGTGAACGGCTCCAGCCGCTGCTCAGGGAGAATTGAGGTACACCACAACCAACGCTGGGGGACAGTGTGCGATGACGGCTGGGACTTGGCTGATGCAGAGGTGGTGTGCAGGCAGCTGGGCTGTGGGACGGCAGTGTCAGCTCCTGGCAAAGCTCTGTTTGGGCAGGGACACGATCCTGTGTGGCTGGATGAGGTGAACTGCATGGGGACAGAAGGGGCCATCACTGAGTGTCGCTTGAAGCGCTGGGGAGACCATAACTGCAAACACGATGAAGATGCTAGTGTTGTGTGCTCAGGTAAGTGCCCGGCTCATGGATTCATGGAGAAGTTTTTCTGCAGGTACTCTAGCATCTAATTTTACTTTACTTCCCTCCATACACAATTTTCCTTTGTCTGTGATGCTACTGCAAGCAATAATGTTTGAGAGATAACTCTGTTCTTGTAGGCAATCTATAGACAGATTATACGGGTATGAATTTGTGCTAATCCTCTTTCTGACACCTTAACATAGCAGTTTACAAGTGGCTCACCACACCCATCATGCAGGGCTGCTCTGAATGTTTCAATTTGTGCACTCAGAGGGTTCATTTGACCAACAATGTTGTCCCAAGTTTCTTCTGGATTTCTAGAGGTGATCCAAGATTGAAAGATACTTCCCCTTTCCTCCAGCTTGCAATGGGATGCCATCTTTGTGAACGAGAAAATCTGGGTGCCTTCAGGCAGCATTTGCAAAGAGCTTTAGTAGATGAGACTAAATAGCATGGAAGGACACAGTGACACCATGTTCCCACAAAATCTTCTTTTTGCTTGAGTAAACAAATGTTATTTAAAAATATCTTTCCTAATTAAATGTGTTTTCAGAGAGAGATGTGGTCACATTAGCAGCACTTTGAAACTTGTTCTGGTGTTTATGATTTGAACATGGATGTTCAGGAGTCTTGCAGCTGTTGCCCATAGGAAACATTCCAAGGCATCCTGTTGTTAACTTCTTCTCAATGTGATCAGTGTCTCCCAAATGAAGATACTGATTCAGATGGGGAAACACGGTTGTCAAAAATCATTTCTGAGTGCTGACAGGGCAACACCTAACCAAAGTCCCTCCTCTTATTTTTAAACCATTCCCCCTTGTCCTATCACTATCTGCCCACATAAAAAGTCAGTCTTCTTGTTTTGTAAGCTCCCTTTAAGTAGTGGAAGGCTGCAAGGCTCTCTGGAGCCTTCTCATCTCCAGGCTGAATAAGACCAACTCCCTCAGCTTTTCTCCACAGGAGAGGTGTTCCACCACTTGTACATTGTATGGTTGCACCTAGCTGCAAGCCTCAGAAAAACATCTACTTCAGAAGACTGAATGTCCCTGTTAACTCATTTTTCTTACCCTACCTTTAGATCCCACAGAGTTACGGCTGGTGAATGGCCCAAGTCGCTGTGCTGGGCGAGTCGAGGTGCTTCATCACGAGCAGTGGGGAACTGTCTGTGACAACGAGTGGGGCATGGAGCATGCGAAAGTGGTGTGCCGGCAGCTGGGTTGTGGCACTCCAGTATATGCTCCAGGCTGGGCTAGGTTTGGCAGAGGCTATGACCCCATCTGGCTGGAGAAAGTGACCTGCTCAGGGATGGAGTCTGCCCTTAGTGAGTGCACAGTCCAGTCATGGGGACAACACAGCTGCCACCATGGGGAAGATGCCAGTGTGGTGTGCACAGGTAAGTCTATGCCACATCTTTTTTGTCTGTGTATATGGAGAGCCACACTGCCACTGAGAACAAAGGTGTTCAGAATGCAAAGGGGTGATGCTACTGTTCCTCCTGCCAAGAAATGATGCAGGGAGGACATTATCTCTGCCACTTTTCCCATTTTTCCTGGCTCATTTTTTAACTCAAGTGAACAGACACATGGCTTCTCACTGGACTTACACCTTGCTGAGTCCCAAGAGATTTCCTGTCTAGAAAAAACATTACATGGTGGAGCTAAGAGTCATGGTCCTTCACAAGATCTCCTGTTTCCAGGGTTTCCCTTCCTCCTTGTCCTATCATTATTTGCCCAAGTAAAAAGTTAGTCTCCTTCCTCTTTATAAGCTCCTTTTAAATACTGGAAGGCTGCAAAGTGGTCTCTCTGGAGTCTTCTCATCTCAAGGCTGAGCACCCCCAGCTCCCTCAGTCTTTCATCATAGGAGAGAAGCTCCAGTCCTATAAGCATTTTCACATCCTCCTCTGGACCAGCTCCAACAACTCCACATCATCTCCAGCAGCTCTTTCAGAATTTTTTTTTTTTCTTTTCTTTCTTTTTTTTCTTTTTTCTATTCTTCATTTCAGATCCAATGGCAGTCCAGCTGGTGAATGGCCCAAGTCGCTGCGCTGGGAGAGTCGAGGTGCTGGAGCAATACCAATGGGGGACAGTGTGCGATGACAACTGGGACATGAGAGATGCCAACGTTGTGTGCTGGCAGCTAGGCTGTGGTGTGGCCATTGCAGCTCCTGGCTTGGCTCACTTTGGACGGGGAAGTGGTCCCATCTGGCTGTCTGAGGTCAACTGCACAGGGACAGAAGATAGCCTCTCCAAATGCAGGGCCAGGCCTAAAGGAGTCACCGGGTGTCACCATGGAGAAGATGCCAGTGTGGTGTGCTCAGGTAGCTGCTGTTCATAGCTGATGAGCTTATGGGTATTAACATTTCAGGAGCTCAATGGATTGGTTCTCCTTTCTCACTTATGACAGTGCTCTTCCCATATGTGGGTCTTTGAATCTCTGTGGCAATCATAGAATCATAAAATCGTGAAGGTTGGAAAAGACTTCCAAGGTCTTCAAGTACAACCATCCACCTATCACCAATATTGCTGATTAAACAATATCCCTAAGTTCCAGATCTACACATTTCTTGAACGCTTCCATCAGAACAGTTTCCCAGAGCAGCTGTGGATCCTGGAGAAGTTCAAGGCCAGACAGGATGTGGCCCCGGAGAGAATGATCTACTGGGTTGCAGCACTTTAAGAGCCCTTCCAACCAAGACAATTAGAAGATTCTTATTCGCTCTCCGTGTCATATCAAGTGCTTGGTCTCTGATCACAAGGTCTACAGCCATGAGTTGATACTCTCTGCCTCTTTCTATTTCAGACCCCACCGAGGTCCGGCTGGTGAATGGCTCAAATCACTGCTCTGGGAGAGTTGAGGTGCTGCATAACCAGCGATGGGGAAGTGTGTGTGATGATGGCTGGGACTTGAATGATGCAGAAGTGGTGTGCCGGCAACTGGGCTGCGGTACAGCCATATGGGCTCCATCTGCAGCTCGGTTTGGGCAGGGCTATGAACCCATCTGGCTGGATGATGTGAACTGCACAGGATCAGAGGCTGCCCTCTCTGAGTGTAGGGCCAGACCATGGGGAGTGAGTAATTGCAACCACAAAGAAGATGCTGGTGTGGTGTGTATAGGTAAGAGACTCGCATTCCTTTGTGGTGCAGCTCTGGAAGGAGTGATGCTGGAAGGAATTATGGACTCTGTACTTTGCTATGTTCCTTAAAGGAAAGCATGCTGGTAGAGTAATGGAGAGACAACTTTATTTTGCTCATGTTAAATCTCTTGCCTCTATGTTGGTATCTATTTCCCTTTGCACATTGAACCTCCCCTCTACCATGAGTCCATCTAGTCTGCTTGGACTGCCAAGGCATCCTCTCACTTTGTGTTTCCATAGCACAAAACTTACATGTTTATACTCAGATTCCTCCATGTAAACCAGGTGGCTGAACCACCTCCATTAAAGTCTTGGGTGACCTAGGCAATGCAGCTAATTAATGCCCGACACAGATCATCCCACTGTAAAACAGTCACAAATATTTGCCCACATGAACCATGCTTTTTTTGAATGCCTGAGGACACCCTGAATGGGATTAAATGTCTGCGTTTATTCCAGTGGTAGTCTCCATGTCACATTGCATCTGACTGCGGTGTGAGTTTCCCATCTTCCACATTTATGTGTTTGACCTGCATGTGTCTTTCTCAACTCCAGGACCAACCCAGCTCCGGCTGGTGAACGGCTCTAACCGCTGCTCTGGGAGGGTCGAGGTCCTTCACAACCAGCAATGGGGAACGGTGTGTGACAATGGCTGGGACCTAAATGATGCAGAGGTGGTGTGCCAGCAGCTGGGCTGTGGGGCAGCCATGTCAGCTCCGGGCTCAGCACACTTTGGGCAAGGATCCAACCCTATTTGGCTGGAGGATGTTGAGTGCACAGGGATGGAAGGTGCCCTCTCTGAATGCAGGTCCAGGAAAGGGGAACTGAGTAAATGCAATCACGGTGAAGATGCTGGTGTTGTGTGCTCAGGTAATATTTTCTTGAATAGCATTACTCACTATTCTAACTAAAAGAGGGAAGATTTAGAGTAGATGTTAGGAGGAAGTTCCTTACTCAGAGGGTTGTGAGGCACTGGCATGAAGTGCCCCTGGAAGCAGAGGATGCCCTGTTTCTGTAGGTGCTCAAGACCAGGCTCAATGGAGCCCTGGGCATCCTGATGTAGTGGGTGGCAACCAGCCCATGGGAGGGGGTTAGAGAGAACTGGAGTGTGATGCAATCAAGAGCTGCTAAACTGGGAGCAGCATAGAAGGGAAGGGCTTGTTGCGCAAGGACACAGCAATCAGAAAGAGATTTTTCCAAAATCTATTGTATTCTTTGCCAGTAAGTATGGACAAATTTTATCAGAAATTTTCTTGTTCTGGATGATGATAAAAACCTCACTTTAAATATTCAACATTTCTATGATATTTAAGTATAAGAACAGGAGCACGCACTTCCTTCCCAAAGGTTCAGGTGATTCAACACTCCTGATCATCATGACTCCATAGCATGTGGGCACAGAAGCCTACTGGTGTTTTGGTGCTAAAGCTGTCTAGATTGCAAGGTCTGTGGCCATTGCAGAGGCTTTCAAGCATGTCATTTTTAATGGCTCAAAATACATAGAAAAGTTTCTTGGTTATAAGTTTCAGAAAAGGAGAAAAAATCAGTGACAAACTTTAGTATGTGATTAATATGACAATGGAAGAAAGCTTCCAAAAACCACGTCAATCTTGTTTCAGATCCCACATCATTGCGACTGGTGAATGGCTCAAATTCCTGTGCTGGGAGAGTGGAAGTGCTCCACAAGCAGCTGTGGGGATCTGTGTGTGATGATGGCTGGGACGTGGAGGATGCTGCAGTTGTGTGCCGGCAGTTGGGCTGTGGGACGGTCCTCTCGGCCCCTGGCAAAGCTTGGTTTGGGCGAGGGCATGGTGCCATCTGGCTGGATGATGTGAACTGCACAGGGATGGAAAACAACCTCCTGGAGTGCTTGGCCAGGCCACGGGGAGAACACAACTGTAATCACGGTGAAGATGCTGGTGTGGTGTGTTCAGGTAATGCGGCCCCATTGGTTTAGGAAAGGGGTTGGGCATGGTAATGTGATCTCTGCTCAGAAATGAAAGACTAACGGAGAATGAAGATGGAATTTTCTTCAAGGCAAACTGAGTCCTATATTTCCAGACTCCACCTGGCCCACTAGAGTAATTTGCCCATGATTATCATGATCAACTCATGGGAGATTAGACCTGGGCTCCCCAGAGATCCCTTCCAATCAACACCATGGTGACCCACAGTTGCCATTCACCTTAGTCAACACAATCATCCCAGAATGTGAATTCCTGAGTTCCAGACAGGACTCTGGCCAAGTCTATGGCTGTGGTGTTACATGGAGGAGTGTTTAAGGTTTGTAGAAGCATTTTTTGAGTAGCAATACTGTGTTAATCTTATCATTGTGTGAACAGTTAATTCTCCAATTGCTGCTGGTGTAAGGAATATTTGATTAATGCCTGCAGGGATGTGTGTCCTGGTCTCTATTATAGGAGGGAAAAAAGACTTTCTCAGGGTAGCTTATTTACACACACCCTGGTTTCTTCACTTTGTTCATCTTCCCACTCTTCACTCCATCTAAAGATCAATGGCATTGATACAAGGAAGCTTGGCAGTGGGTTGTCACTTATCAAAGCATATTGCCTAAGTAATTGCAAGGTTCATGGAGTTCCTTCTGCCTCCTGCTTCCTTCCTTTTTTGTCCTCACCTATTTTAACAAATTTCTAACATACTGTTCGGTCTTTCCTTATCTACGTGCAAGCCAATCTTGCATCCAAATGGGCTGCATACTCCACTTGCCTCTGCTCTGGGTCCTTGTTCCTTATTGTCTTTGTTCTCTGGACTGCTTTTGTCCAGATCCAGGTCTGCATGCTGACAATTGTTGAGTTGCTTGTGGCCTCGAGTTTTCCAGTGTGCATCATCTCTTATCATCCCATGCTGTACATGCTTCTCAAGGTCTCTGCTGGCATACCAAGTTTAGATCCTATAACTCTGCATCCCACCAGGGAAAGAGAGGTGATGCTGATTCCTGCCTGTCTTCTGCAGCATGTATCAGAGAAATAAAAAATAGAAGGTGAAGCCTGAACTGCAAATTGAAAGAAACTGATGTCCAAGGTTGAACATTGCACATCATCTTACACTTACACAACTTACACAACTTACACATCATCTTGCTCCTCCGTTCCAATCAGTGGTATCTCTCAAATGAAACTATATATGGTTTGGAAGATAATACAGTCCATGGGCTGCTTATGAAGGGTGGGAAAGCCTACAGAAAAGCTGGAACGTTCTCCCTTTTTCATTACCCTTAAGGCCCAGAGACACTAAAAAGGACATGGTAATGAAGAGAACCCTCTCTAGAATACAGACAGGCTTAAGAGTTTGCTTTTGTTGTTGTTCTTGTTGCTAAAGCTGTGGTTCTCATCTAGACATGGAGTTATTCTCTGAGCAGGAAGCACAGTTCCCTTTTCATCTTTTTCCTGTCACGGTTTAGAAGAGCTCAGCTCCAGCATGGCTGGGCAGTGACCTTGTGCTTCCAGTCCTTCAGCTAATCAGCAAAAGAGCAATTCTGGAATCTTAGAATCATAGACTTTTTTGAGTTAGAGGAGATTCTTAAAGGTCATCTGGTCCAACTCTCCTGCAATGAACAGGGACATCTACAGCTTGATCAGGTGCTCACAGCCCCATCAGTCTGACCTTGAATGTCTCCAGGGATGGGGCATCCACCATCTCTCTGGGCAATCTGTGCAAGTGCCTCACCACCCTCACTGTAAAAAACATCTTCATATCCAATCTAAATCTCACTTCTTTTAATCTGAAACCATTTCCCCTTGTCCTGTCACAACAGACTCTGGTAAAGAGTCTATTTGTACTAAAAAAAATTTAAAGCTATGAGCTTCCTATATCCCTGTTATTTGTGAGATGCTTATCTACAACCATCTCAAATTATCCCTGTGCTCTCTTCTTTACCTTTATTCTAGAGACAGTTTGCAATAGCTTAGCTCATCACTGAAAGGGAGGTTCAGAGATTTCATGTGCTGCATATTAGGAAAGATACTGAGATGCAAAGACTTCTCTTGTCTTGTCTCCCAATCTCGAAGAGAACCGTTCTCATTACTCAATGTGTGCTCTTGCAAGTAAATTTGGAGACTGCAATGTAGCCATAGGATAGTGTTTCTGAAAGTGCTTGTCTTTGAATAACAAAATAATAGTACATAATTAATTAAATAATTAAGCAATTTCCTGCCATCTAGCTACGTATCCATGAAATGCAATGAAAATAGATTTCATTGTACAATATATATCTGGCTTTTAATGTTTTATTTTTCTGGTCTATCATAGAGAATATCTCAAGCCTGACAGGATCACAAGGACCATCAAGTTCAACTCCCACCCCCTCACCAGGTACAGCTGTTAAAAAGTTATCTGAAATTGTTGTCTCTGTGCATTTTAGTAGCCAAGACAATCCAACAAAAAATTGTATGCTTTAAGGGAGGTGCTGAGGAGAAGACAGGGGGGTTTAACTTTGTTGTGAAGTAAAACACTAGATCTTCCATGTCTTTTATAGTGTATGTAGTGCTGATCACCATGCATCAGGAACAACAGCTGGTTCATAGAGTGCACCAAGGGCTGTGAGCTTCTGTAAGGTGCTACTGGCGGGCGTTTGCTCTCACTTTGCTTTGCGTCCCCAGCTCCACTGTTCTTCTGCTGCATCCTTGCTGTTGGGGCTGGCAGGGTTGAGCAGGATTGTGATGAAGAAAAGATCATGACTAAGGCTCTCCTCCCTTTCGCTTACTTTCTCCTCTACACTCTTCTATTCTGTTTTGTTTTCTTCTGTTCTACTCTGTTTTTCTGAGGCTCCTAATGAGAAATTAACTTTCTCAGGACATAGTTCACCACACCTTAGCATAAAGGACTCAAAGTGAATTTACTCTTTCTTCCATCTAGCTCCAAATGGCATCTCAAAGGACAATCTTGAATGGAGTCACAGGTACATGATTCACAATCATTTCAAACAAGTCAAATTGCATGTTTTGCAGGAGCTAAGCTGGTTGTTTATGGGAATTTACTACGAGCGGGAAGGTTTGGCTTCTTGCAAGTCCATAAACTTCCATAGACGAGAGCTGTGAGTTCTGTTGCAGGACCAGAGCTGGCTGCAAGTCAGGAGACAAGGACAGCAGGGGGAGCCTCCGAGCTATAGCAGGAAGGCTACCCCAACTCCTTCCAGCTGAAGGGACAAGTCCAGGGACATAAGAGAGGAGGGATTAGTGCATGAGGAGTCCTGTGCATGAAAGCATGATTCAGGTCATCAGAAGTCATCGTGTGCTGTACCCATGGCACAGCAGGACCACGGAGATGCCCTTGGGGCTGGCACGTAGAACACGGGACGAGGGTGCAGAGAGGGTTGTATTTGCTCTGTATGTTCCTGGAACAGCTCTCCATTTCACAACCTGGAGATAGGAGCAGGCTGTGGCATGGAGCAGAGGGTCACCTGCTGGAACAGAGTCACACAGAGCCCAAGTGACCAAGGGGCAGAGGAAGCTGGGCTGGCAAAGCAGGGAAAAGCCCAGAGCAAAGGAGGGAACAGGAAGAGGGCTTGCTGCTGAAATGCCTGTCACTCCCATCTGCCCCAGTTCCTCTCTGTCCCTCCCAGCTGGCCGGTGGGACCTGGCACTCAGCTGCTGGCCCTCAGCAGGGTGTGCTGCTCCAGCTTCCAGCCCATGGATGTATGAACATGGGGCTGCCTGGTGCACTCCATCCCTCATGCAGGTTCCCCTGGGGCAGAAACCAACCCACCTGCACTGGAGCCAAGAGTGTGGGGGTCCTCCTCCTGATGGTGTGCCTTTGGGGTGAGTGATGCTTTGCTTCTGACCACAGGGATCCCATGCGCAATGTGTGCTCCTGTAGTGGGAGTGGAGTGGGAGTGGGGATCCAGGGTTTCTTGGAGTACAGCACAGGCTGGTCAAGGGTTCTGGGATTCACACTGGAACAGCTGCCCAGAGAGGCTGTGGATACCACGTCCCTGGAGGTGTTCAAGGCCAGGTTGGATGGGACCCTGCTCAGCCTAGTCTGGTATTAAATGTGGAGGTTGGTGGCCCTGCATGTGGCAGGGGCTTGGAGATTCATGATCCTTGAGGTCGCTTCCAACCCTGGCCATTCTGTGATTCAGTGATTTCTTGAGGGGATAGCTCACTGAGTTTTTCCAGTACATAAAGGAAGCTGATAAACATGAAGGAGACCACTTTTTGTCATGTTCTGACAGTGATAGAAGAAGACTGAATGGCTTTGAACTAGTTGAGGGGAGATTCAGGTGAGGTGTTAGGAGGAAATAGGATAGCTAGCATTGGCACGGGCTGCGCAGAGTACCTTTGACTGTCCCATCCCTGGGGCCTTGAAGGTTGGATGGGTGGGATATGTGATATGGTGGGGGGCAACCAGCCCATGGCTGGGCAGTTGAGACTACATGGGCTTTAATGGCTCTTCCAACCAAGGCATACTGTGATGCTATGACTCTATGATTGCATGATCCTTTGTTTCTGTGGTTCTATTTGAGGCAAGAAGGAATACCTTGTGATGGTTTTGCAGTCAGGAGAGATGTTTTTATGTGAGGCTAGCCCTGCAGACCGAACTCCCAAAGCTGTGTATCATCTCCTTACGTCTTCACATGTGATTTTGCCAGAGGATTAGAGACTTGGGTGTGTTACAAGAGCAGAGGGAAATATGCCCAGTTTTTATCCTGAATCGGTCCCATAGACACTTGCGGTTGGTCTTTTATCCTGCCAAATCTTCTGAGTGCAGCCAATTGCTGGTGTAGAAGAATAAAGGGGCTCGGGTGAACTCTGCTCCCCTGTGCATGGACTAGGAGAGGCAAGAGCTATTTCATGGTGCAGCCTTTGTTATAGGATTGGTTAAGAAGGGGCCTAGGGCTTTGTTCAAGTTGCCACAACTCAGAGCAGAAGTGGGTTATTTGATCTGGGCACTATTTAAGTGCTTTTTCAGCTCTCCCCTCTTTTTCAGATCATGTTTGGAGGAAATGAAACTAGGAATGTACTTTCTCTGCCAGTACAAGCTTAATTTCCTAACTGATTGTTACTAAACCAGCTTGTATCACTTCCTCATGAAAAAAAAAAAAAAAATACTATAACATGCTTGGGTTATCTTCCTCTCTGGTGATCAATTCCAGAGCAGTGAAAACTTTCTTTCTGGAAATCCTACTACTGGAAGTTTCAGAATGGTGACTGCTCTTCCAGAATCAGTATCTCCTGGCTTGCAGGAGTCATCTGGGCTGGGACTGCCTAGGGTAGCAATGACCTCTCATTCTCTGCCCAAGCCAATGAAAGAAAAATACCAAGCAATACACCAGCTCTGCAAAGTCTAGACTGTGAGGTTGATTTGTTATTGCTTTTGAGAGGGTAGTTTTTAGCAAAAATGAGGAAAGGGAGCACAATGCCCATGTGCGTGGAGAATGGAGAGCATGAGTCTGGGAAGTGAGTGCCTGCAGTGCATCCATTTCAGACTCATCTTCAAAGTTAATTCTAGCGGTGTCTTTGCAAAGACATTTTCTTACTCTCTGCCCTTATAAATTAAAGAGCTGAGCTAATCCAGCCTACACACGCAAGGACAGTTTGTCCTTTTCAGGAAGCCTACAGCTCCCTACTTCTGGCTCGTGTCTAAGAATGATGCAGGGATTTGATTTCTACACTGCTTCTTCCTCCTTCTGGCCTCTGTGACCTCCCACGTGTTATATCTGACTCTCTACTGATTTAGGGAAATACTTGCACTTTCCCAACCAGAATTGTTTGGTCTTCCTTGAGTGTTCTAACTCAGGCATGAGACAGAGAACCAGCAGATGAAAGCAAACAGCAGAGTGATGTGCCCCTGCAGAAGGCAGGTCCCATTTTAGGTGGACAGTGTTACCCCTTGCTCTCTGTGCTGGTAGAAGAAGGATAAAAGGAGGACGAGGCATTCAGCTGCTCAGATTTCAGCAGTTGTGGAGGATGGGGTACCTGGGTGAGGGAACACGCAGGCACCAGATCCCAACACCGCTTATGACTCAGCTCTGGGAACAGCAGTACTGTGCTGGAGCTGAGCACAGATTGGTGCCCCAGTTCTTTGGAAATCATCATCCATGGTCAAAAATCTCTTGACAGAATGCAAGCACATTCCTCTTCAGCATTTATTTTTATGCTGACCATTAGGCTCTGTGCATTAGTCACTTCCAGTTAGCTTATTGCTCCACTTTGTTACTGCTTGTGCTAAGCACGCATAAGGAACTAGAGGCACTGTTTTGCTGCAGGTCTTGCAGAGTGAGGAAACCTTCCCATGAATAAGAATTCTTCCACTTCTCCAAACTCGGTGTGTATCTGCACCGCATGCAGTTGTTGTATGGTTATACAGCCACAGAAGAGAACTCCTGGGCTGTGGGATCCATTTTGAGATTATGAGGAGTAAATTCAGGCATTTATATACAGATGGCACTCAGCAGCTTATGAACTCTCAGGGCTGTTATAGCTGCTTGTTCCACGCCTACTTCTCTTTAGTGCAGAATGTTTTCCTAACATCCAGCCTGATCCTCCCCTCCCCTGATGCAGTTCCATGATGTTCGCTTGGATCTTGTTGATGTCACCAGAAAGCAGAGGTCAGTGTCTGCCCCTGTGCTCCCCTCATGTGTAAGCTGTAGCACAGGGCAAACACAGGGCAGGGCTTTGCAGAGCAGGGAACCAATCAAATAACTTCTGACTTTGGCATCACTCCGCTTAGCTTGCAGCTCTTGCCCGTAGGATCACCTGCCCTAGAAGCAGTGGCATGGGGCATTCAGGACATTTTCTGCCTGTCCAGCGCACCCTGGCTAGTTATGCTTTATCAGGGCTCCTCATCTACTTGGCATGCCTCATTGGTGAGTAGCATTTGCATGGGAGAAGGTGCATCCCACTAGAACATGTGTATGGGGAAAGAGGGATCTGTGATCTGCAAGAATGGGGAGATTGGGCTTGCAGACAGGCTTGGCAAAGCCTCCTTTTGCCTGTCAGCCTTTAAAAAGGAAGGGAAAATGGTGGATGGGGCAGGAGGCCTTACTAGCTGGATAATTACTTTGGCCTCTGCACTGTTTTCCTCGCACAGAGTAGTTGGGAAATATTTGGAGCCTTACCAGTCTTTTGCTGTTAAGATCACAAACAGCATATTTGTGTTGGCCACTTCTTCAGGGCCAGGCTGTTCATTTACAAAGATGGGGCCTAAAGTTCTCTTTCCTCTAACGCAAACGAGAGCAGGCACTTCTGCTGCTCTTCACACCATAGATGGCTGATTGTGCTTTAAATCCTCTGATAGCTGAGGTGCTGAGGTGTTGTTATTTCCTGTTCATGCCTACTTAATTTTATGTTCTCTTCTTTCCAAATAATGTCTCTTTGCTTTTCAGACCATCAAAATTCATTATTTTTATGCACAGCTGGAACACCACCCACTGGCTCTTGGCTTCATACAGTATCATGCAAATCACTAATTAAAATACAAGACTACACACCAAACAACTCCCTTCACTGTCTTAGCATAGAACAACAGAATTACAGAACGAAAGAGCAGTTGAGATTGGAAGGGACCTCTGAATCCATCTGGCCCAGTCCCTTACTCAAGCAGAGACATTGCCCAGGACCATGTCCAGACTGCTTTTCAAATTCTCCAAGGAGGAGAATCCACAATCTCCCTGGGAAAACTGTGCCAGCGCTCCATCACCCAAAAAGTGAAGAATTGCTTCCTGATATTTAGACTTCTTTATGTTCTAGTCTTGCCCATTGCCTCTTGTCCTGTTCATGGACACCACAGAGAAGAGCCTGGATCCATCCTCTTTCCACCCTCCTTTTAGATTTATACATGTTGATAAGATGCCCCTGAGCCTTCTTTTCTCCAAGCTGGGCAGTCCCAGCTCTCCCAACTGCTCCTCAC
Organism: Centrocercus urophasianus; assembly: GCF_019232065.1. Lineage (NCBI taxonomy): Eukaryota > Metazoa > Chordata > Aves > Galliformes > Phasianidae > Centrocercus > Centrocercus urophasianus. The sequence continues at coordinate 49,495 of NW_024884873.1, forward strand.
AGGAGATGTGCTCCAATTCCTTCATCATCTTTGTAGCCCTCCACTGGACGTTTCCCAGCACGTCCATGTCTCTGCTGTGCTGAGGAGTCCAGAATTGAACCCATAGCACCCTCACCAGTGCTGAACAGAGGTGAAGGATCACCTTTCTTGACCTGCTGGTGGTACTTCACCTAATGCAACAGCTGACTGGTAGCTACTCCATACATCCAGAATTTTCCATCCACTCACTGCAGTGTTTTCATTTTGTTCCTGAACATATTCAGGAAGAAAAAACATCCAAATCCCCTTTAAAGGCAAGTGTCTTTTATTAGGAAAATGCAGAGCATTTTCTCTCCTAGATCTGGATTTATTTTTTTTTTATTTGCCTACCAAAGGAAAAGTGCTTCACGTTGCTGGTTGCAGAGACCATGTAAAGCTAGCACAGGTGGTATAGGCATTCCCAGCTCTTCTGCGCAGGACCCTTTGTGAGTGCTGTGTCCCTTGCGGAGCAGCTCACTCCCCACTGGGTTCCCCTCCAGCTGTCAGATGGATCACACCACTGTGCTGGCCACATCAAGGTGTTCTACAGCAACAGGTTGGGAGTGGTGTGCGATGACCACTTGGACCTGGGCGATGCCAATTTTTAGTGCCAGCAGCTGGGCTGCAGCAGTGCACTGCCAGCCACTGTGGGTGGAGGTTTGCAACAGCCATCAGAGACAGGCAATTCAGGGCAATTCTGGACCTATCCGGTTGGATGGTGTCAAACACATGGGGACAGAGGTTGCACTTTCTTACTGCAGAGCAAATGACTGTGGGAAGAACAATTGCCACCATGGTGAAGACGCTGGTGTGGTTTGCTCAGGTAACACCTGAGGAATTCATAGGGTGGGAGAATGCAGTTGGATATTTTGTGGTTCATCCCATATGGAGACCAGTAGGCAAAAGAGCAAATTGGAAACCAGTTTCGGAAACTGGATTATCAGGAAATCAGTGCTCATTTCACCTTGCAAAAGTCCTGAGATGCGGAGCCACTTCTGTGGGAGGTGCCTTTTGCGCATCACACTTCTCCATGATCGGAAGGATCCTTGCATTGGTTGAATTTCTGGGGAAAAAAGAAAAAGACAACATTAGAGATGAAGCCACCCATTATACTTTTCAGGCACTGTAAGACAACTTTAGGCAGGAGAGAGGGATCAAAAGGAGGCATTCAGATACTTCCTCACTGTTTCCAATAGCAGGGACACCAGATTGTTCCTGTGCTTTAACCGCTGTCATTGTGAAATCAGCTTGAGAAATCTTTTGCAACCACAAAATATGTCAGAGTTGGAGATTTGGTGGCTTATCGAGGTACAGGCAATTGGTGGGTATTGTGCCAAAATTGTCCCAATAGATAATCATGATCTGATAGTGATAGGACAAGGGAAGCAATTTTAAACTAAAAGAGAGAAGATTAAGGTTGGATGTTAGGAGAAAATTCTTTACTCAGAGGGCGGTGAGGCACTGGAACAGATTGCCCAGAGAAGCTGCGGATGCCTGATACCTGGAGGTGCTCAAGAACTGGTTGGATGGCACCCTGTGCAGCCTGATCTAGTGGGTAGCAACCCTGCCCCATGGCAGTGGGTTTGGAACTGGATGCACTTCAAGGTCCTGTCCAATCCAAGCCATTCTGTTATTCTGTGATCATGCGGGGAGCTTTTCAGCTGCTGAGAGCATGAATGGCATACAGATGTGCTTGTAGCAAGGGTCTGATGCTACCAACTCAAGCCATCTGATGAGTCTATGATTCTGTGATCCTATAATTCTATGAAATGAGAGGCAAGGGGTTTTCACGGTGCACCTCTTTACTTCTTGCAGGCTCAGACAGCCACAACCTGGATCCTAGCACTGGTTCTGCAGAGCTGCGCCTGGTGAATGGCTCGAACCGCTGTTCTGGAAGAGTGGAGATACTGTATTATCACCAGTGGGGAACTGTGTGTGATGACGACTGGAGCTTTACTAATGCCAAAGTGGTGTGCCGGCAGCTGGGCTGTGGGGAAGCAGTATCATCCCATAACTCGGCATACTTTGGCCAGGGGTCAGGTCCCATTTGGCTGGACAACGTTCAGTGCACTGGGACAGAAACTGCCCTGTCTCAATGTCAAGCCAGGCCTCTGGGATTCAATAACTGTGACCATGGAGAAGATGCTGGAGTTGTGTGTGCAGGTAATCTCTGATAACATCATGCAGGCATACCAGAAGTTCAGAGGAGGATGCGTTTCTCCAGGGCTTAATACCATTTTCAGAGCTCCAACAAAGTGATGGATGGCAGACACCTTGGTAGAAGGGTGACATTGTCCTCTCTTCTCTAGTGCAAAGTGTCATGTTGGACTTCTTAGCAGAACTCCTTGGGGTGTAACAGAAAGCCTCTTCCTCTGGAGATTGCTGAGATCTCCAAGCCATTACAGCAGGTTCTGGACCTGTTAGAAATAGATTGCAGAAGTTTATGGGGACAGTTCAGTGTTCACACATTTAATGTGGATGGGCTCTGAGGCTACACTGCTTTGTGTGCACCTACTCAACAGCTCTGAATCTTCCTGTATTAATACACTGGCAGTATCATTGTAGAGATGATCAGAGGGATGAAGCACCTCCTCTGAGAAGACAGGCTGAGAGGGCTGGGCTCAGTCAGCCTGGAGAAGGCTTTGGGGAGATCGTACTGACACATGTCAGTACTTAAAAGGTGCTTAGAAGAAAGACAGAGAAAGTCTTTTTACACAGTCTAATATTCCCAGAATAAGGGAGAATTGTTTTAAAGTAAAACAGAAGAGATTTAGGTTAGATTTTTGGTGGAAACTCTTTACTCAGAGAGTAGTGAGGCCTTGGCTGACCAGAAAAGCTGTGGATGTCCCAACCCTGAAGGCCGGGCTGGATGGGACCCTGGGCAGCCTGATGTGCTGGGTGACAGCGAGCCCACAGCAGGCATTTAGAACTGCATGATCTTTAAGATGTCTTCCAATATAAGCCATTCTATGATTCTATGATCTTTAAGGTCTTTTCCAAACTAAGCCATCCCATGATCCTACGATCATTAAAGTTACCTTTTAACCAAAGGCATTCTATGTTTCTCTCTCCCTTTTGCCACCAGAAGGCACAGTCACTGAAAAACCAGCTCAGCTGCGCCTGGCGAATGGCCCCAGCCACTGCGCGGGGCGCGTGGAGGTGCTGCACGACCACCAGTGGGGCACAGTGTGTGATGATGACTGGAGTCTGAGCGAGGCCACAGTGGTGTGCCGGCAACTGGGCTGTGGGACAGCTGTCTCAGCCCCAGGCTCAGCTCACTTTGGGCAAGGCTCTGGCCGTGTTTGGCTGGATAACGTGAACTGCACGGGGGCAGAAGCTGCGCTCTCTCAGTGCCAGAGGAGGCCATGGGGATCCAACGACTGCACCCACAGGGAGGATGCTGGTGTGGTGTGCTCAGGTGAGCCCTATCTATAAATACTGGCTGAAATTAGGTGATCTTAAAGGTCCCTTCCAACTCAGGCCATGCTGTGTTACTATGCAGGGTTGGTGCAGCAACAAATCAAATCACATCTTTTTATTCAGACAACTGCCTTTGCCACACATGGTGAAGAATAAAATAGAATCAGAGAATATTGTGAATGCCACACCAGGTGATGCCCTTCCTTCTACAAGACCTAAGCAAGCTGTAAGAAAGACCATGTGCAGAAAGATCCACCCAAAGAGAATTATTCTCCTTTCTGATAACTCCCTTTCTGATAACTCGAGCTGCATAAACTTGTCTCCAGTGCCTCCTACCATTTTGCACAATTACTACTTATCCTAGAACCCTTTGCCAAGCACTGAGCTCCAAGCTCTGGAGCTGTGGCCTCTTTTTATGTGAGTAGATGAGAGGAAAATCCCGAGACATCTTTGACAATGTGCTCCCTAGGCATCTTGAAGGATGTAGTACTAGTTTTCCCATGGTTTAATCCCTTGGAGCCGTAGTTGTTGAGCAAGCATGAATGTACACTTTGTTCCCTATACAGACATAAAGACTTCAGAGCACCGTCTGGTGAGGCTGATGAATGGATCAAACAATTGCGTTGGGAGAGTTGAGATTTTTCATGACCAGAAGTGGGGAACCGTGTGTGATGACACTTGGGACCTACAGGATGCTGCAGTCGTGTGCCGGGAGCTGGGCTGCGGGATGGCAATGTCAGCACCAGGCTCAGCTCATTTTGGGCAAGGTTCAGACCCCATCTGGCAGGACAGCGTTCACTGTACAGGAACAGAGTCCACCCTAGAGGAATGTACGCTGAGCAACTGGGGAGAACACAACTGTGGTCACAGTGAGGATGCTGGTGTTGTGTGCACAGGTAACACTATGGGCACAAGAGTGGGATATCCAGAAGTGTCCCCATCCAATGGGAATTCTATGGGCTATGGGCTTGGACACAGAGACATCGTTCTGCCCAAGGATTGTGACAGACTTTCCTTTTTCCTTCTTTCCTCTTTTGGAGTGCAGCAGAAATACTGCCATTCCTTTTATAGCATTCATTTGCTTCAGCGTAGATGCTTCCTACCAGGTATATCCTGACTGAGGCAGGAGCATGAGGTTGATTGCACGTCCTGAATCATGTCTGAGAGCCATATGCAATCCAAGACAATGTAGGGTATTGCAAGCAACCTAACTCCATCTCCAGGCCAGGAAACCCTGAGCAATGTCACATCTTCACATCTTACGATGTTTCCTAAATTGATTAGAGATCAAGATACCAAGTGTAGGTGTCTATCTGTAGGACTACTCATGGGATTAGCTGGCCAGACTTCGGACACTATCAGAGTTTATCCAGCCAACTGAGTCAAGAGTGGCTGGAGAGATGCTCAGGCTGGAGACACTGCGAAGCAGATGACATTTGCTTACCTGAGTTGCTAGTTAGGCCCCACTGCCTGCACATGGACAGGACCCCATTCCTCAATTATCAATGCTTCATTCTACTTTAGATGCCTTAAGGTACCAAAACATGTGCTCAAGACTGGAAGATGTTGCTTGCCAGTTTGTAGATTTCATGTTATGAGTAGATGAATTCTGCTCCTGTAGTGCCTTGAGGGACTTTTAGGAGCCTGGTCCTGTCTCTCTCCCATGTAGAGAATATTCTGCGCTGAAGACTCCAACTGTTGGTTAGATGAACCCACCTCAGAGGTGGATCAGGAGCAGCCTGCACTGTCCCACCTTTTCTGTTCCAGCACTAAGGAAACTGTGTTGTTATTTTTTGGATGGGGGAAAGTTCTGCAGGTGAACATATTTAAGACTGACGGGCTAGGAAGTCTTATCTTCAGTCGTAACTTTGTACATAGCAGGCTGGGATCTTCATGACCCACATCAGTTTTTGGCAGACTTTTGGGACAGCTATTCAACTTAAGTTTTAAGTCAGATGGTAGGGAATCCATTGCGTCTACAGGGAAATTGGCCTGATAAGAAATTAACTTCACTGCTGGTATTTTCTTCAATTTTTTTTGTTTGTTTAGTTTATCTGAATTGAACTGTTAATTCCATTTCACCTTTGCCTGTGGAATTAAAATGCCTTGTGCTATCAGACACCTTCAACTACAGGTATACACAGGGCAGAAATGAGCCTCCCCATTGCACTTTTTGATTCAGCTCTGTATCTAGGAAGTTCCATGTCTTTTCCTTGGAAAGGAAGAATTCAGTGTATGTGTGTTTGAGAGAAAGGTGCCATAAACACCTTGAGAATGATGCAGTATTGTAATAGGTGACTTCTGAGAAGTTTCTTTGATTGTGAGCCATTTATGCATGCTTTATAATGCCTTTGCACATTCAGAAGGTGTTTAATAATACGCCTTTGCAAGGAGTTGTGCATCCAACTTATACTGACTTAACCTACAGTCACTCTAGCAATGACAGAACCTTGTGATGGGCAAAGCTCTGTTAAAAATCAAGATGCACATTTCCCAGACAGGAGAGTTCAGTGTCTGGCTGCCCTAGAACAGTGTGGATCTCCCATGATTCCCATTTTGCATCTACTAGTCCTCAAGTGATGTGGCATTGAGGATGTGTGTGATGTTGCATGAGGAATCTCATGCAAGGCATTGGAGTAGGTCAGTAAGCCTAACTTTAAGCAATGGGTGCTGCTGAATGGTTGCTTGCCTGTAGCAGAACACTGAAAAAAATGACCTAGAGCAAGTCAGAAAGCATGTCTCTAGTTGAATACTCGTATGAAATGTGAGCCAATGTGTGTGTGCAAGATAGTGTGCTGGCATACATGTTGTATGTGTGCTATTCCTCACAAGCCTCTGCTTCCATGCAACTGTCAATAAAGCACAAACCTGACCTGTCAGCATTTTTTCTGTGCTAGCGCCCATGTCACTCTCCTTCCAAACTCTCCATCTCCAGGAGTGTAGAGGGTCCAAGGACATCACCTCCCCTCTCTGCTCTCCACTGCAGGCACCAACCCCTTGCAGCTGCGGGTGCAGGATGGTCCTGGTCCTTGTGCGGGGCGTGTGGAGGTTCTGTACAATTCTACCTGGTATGGCGTCTGTGACAGCAGCTGGACCATGCTGGAGGCCAAGGTAGTCTGCAAGCAGCTGGGCTGTGGACCAGCAGAGTCTGCACCCATTGGAGGCCAGTTCAGCCAAGGGCATGACCTTACCTTGCTGGAGGGGCTGAGCTGCCGTGGCACAGAATCGCTCTTCCTGGAGTGCCAGCAGAGAAATATGGGCCCAGGACTGTGCAGACACGGCATGGCAGCCGGTGTGGTGTGCACAGAGATGAAAGGTGAGTGCTAGCAACCTCCATCATCCTACTGCAGTTGGCACCAGTCTGAACTATTGTCTGAACTAGTGTCAAACTAGGTTTCTAGGACAGATAGAGGTCCCACTTAGCCATGGTACAGAAGACATGGGGTGATAGCCATTCTCCCTAAACCTCAAACCTCCTGCCCTAGTTTTATCTCCTTTCCAGATGGGCAAAAGTGCTTCCAGAAACCATTAGATAGGGTAGATGCACCTGAAGGAAGTAGTTGTAGACATTAATGTGGTATTAATTAGGAGAATGCATTTCAGCAGATGTGGCTGAGACTAGGCAAGACAATTTCCAGTGGGCTTTGATTTCTGCAAATGTGTAGTCTCCTATTTGTAACAGGGCTCTGTAATGCCTTGCTGTCTCCCATGGGTGTCTGAGAATGCAGAGATCTCCCCTGGTTCCATTAGTCCAAGGTAGGGTTCCATGCACTCAGCAAAGATAAGCTGACAGGGTGGTGCCTGAGCCCCAGGGAAAGTTGTGATGGAAGATACTGAAATTTCCCAAAAATGTGCAGAAAAAATGAAGGGTAAGAAGAAACTCTAAAGGAGAGCATGGGTCCAACTATCTAACCAAACTCCTCCACGCTGAACTCTTTCTGCAGACATTACGCATTCCTGCACAGTGTTGTCAGGTCTTCTTGGCGTGGTGGCGATGTTCTGTGGGATCCTGTTGGTCATGTACTTGGGAGTGAGATGTAGAAGACAGGCTGGACGCATCCTGGGTAAGAGCAGGACGACCACCATGCGTGATGCCCCTGGTCTCCCTGCAGGGCTCATTGTGCTTTTGAATGCATTTCTGGGATTGGGGTTTGTACCTTCTGTGCACTATCCTGCTCCTTTATTTTGCAGACAAGTCACGTGTAAGGAAAATGGAGAATGCTGGGATGTCTTAGTTAGCCACACTTCTGATATTGAAGGCAAGGCTCTCAGGACCTCAGAAAGCAGCAGAGACACTGTTCTGTGGAATCAGAGGAGCAGAACCGCCCTAAGAGGAGAGCAAAGAAGATCTCCTCTAGCAATCCCATCACGTGTGCCCATAGCCCTGGCTCACAGTACAGAGCCTCTTGGGGTCCCAGTTTCACCCTTGACCACACACAGCACCATAAGTCCTTCAGTCTCCAAAAAAGATCTTCTCAAAATGATAAACCTTGGATGATCCTCCAGGTAGACTCCAGCATCCCAACACCATTTGCCTGCACAGAACCCTCATTCCCAGCCCTACAATCCTGCTCATTCCATCACCCCAACAGGGATAACACCTTTTCCTCTAATCTCCCGTGGAAATCATTTCCTGAACCATGAAGAAGTGAGCAGGATGGTCTACTGAACTGTACGTAGCTAATGTTGCAAAATGAACAATGCGCTTCAAAGCCTCTCCAGAATGAAGTACCTCACCCATTGTATTTATTCAATCCAATTTTTGAATTCTAGTAAAAAATCCTGAAACCTGGAAGAACAAGAATGTAATATTATTTATGTATTCTGGGATACGTTGAGACTTAACCTGAAGTCTACGCATGGTGAACGTGATGGAAAAATGGGTCCTTTGTCTATGGAAGGGTAATAGATAGTCAGGTCAGATATAGGAGTCTGAAAATTACTGATGTTGGGTAAGATATTGTGCTAGCCACAACGAATGGCTTGTGTGTGATTCAATTCCTAATGGATCAACCAATGGAGCCAATTCTGATCCCAAAACCATTGACCATAGGGTCCATGGTTGGGAGAGAGGAATGTCCCAGTGCCAAAAGGGAGAGAAGAAATGACCACAAGCTGCACCAGTTTATGGTGAAGATTTGCCAAGTCAAAGAAAAAATGATCTTTATGGCCTCTTCCAACCCCAGACATTCTGTCTGGGGAGTCTATGTTCTCTGGAAGAAGGGACAGGCTACTAGGGGCGATTACAAGCAAGTTGCTAAGGAATGCAGGGAGGAAGTCAGGAAGGCAAAAGCCCAACTTGAACTCAGATTGCCCACTGCAGTAAAAGAGAACAAGAAATCCTTTTACAAACATGTAAACGGTAAGAACAGATCCAAGGATAATTTCCATCCTTTACTTGATGCAGCAGGGAATGTGACGACTGAGGATAAGGAATAAGCTGAGGTCCTCAATGCCTTTGTTACATCTGCCTTTAACAGGCAGATCAGTTATCCTCAGGGCACTTTACGCCCTGTAAGTCTGGGATGCTACGCATAATACGCCCCCTGTGATTCATGCGGAGACTGATAGAGAGCAATAAGGTCTCCCCTGAGCCTTTTCTTCTCCAGATTAAACAATCCCAGCTCCCTCAGCTACTCCCCATAACATTCGTGCTCCAGACCCCTCACAGCTTTGTTGCCCTTCTCTGGACACGCTCCAGGGCCTCAATGTCTTTCTTGTAGTGAGGGGCCCAAAACTGAACACAGCACTCGAGGTGTGGCCTCACCAGTGCTGAATACAGAAGGATCATCACCTCCTGCTCCTGCTGGCTGCACTATTGCTGATACAAACCAGGATGCCATTGGCCTTCTTGGTCACCTGGGCACACTGCTGGCTCATGCTCAGTCGAGTATCAACCAACCCCCCCAGGTCTATTTCTTCCACACAGTCTTCCAGCTACTCTGCCCCATGCCTGTAGTGTTGCCTGGAGTTGTTGTGGCCAAAATGCAGTACTCACAGAATCACAGAATGTCAGGGAAGAGACCTCAAAATATCATCTAGTCCAATTCCCCTGCTGGAGCAGGCACACCCAGATCAGGACACACAGGAATGCATCCAGGTAGGTTTTGAATGTCTCCAGAGAAGGAGACCCCACAACCTCTCTTGGCAGCCTGTTCCAGTGTTCTGTTACTGTTACTGTGAAGAAGTTTTTTTCTAATATTTATGTGGAACTTTCTATGTTCCAGCTTGCACCCATTGTCCTATCATTGGATGTCACTGAGAAGAGCCTAGCTCCATCCTCCCGATTCTCCCCCTTTATATATTTACAAATATTAAGGAGGTCACCTCTCAGTCTCCTTCAAGCTAAAGAGACCCAGCTTCCTCAGCCTTTCCTCGTAAGGGAGATGCTCCACTCCCTTCATCATATCTGTGGCTCTGCGCTCCACTCTCTAAAGCAGTTCCCTGCCCTTCTTCAACTGAGGGGCCCAGAACTGAACACAATATTTCAGTCTCATCAGAGTAGAGGGGGAAGAGAACCTCTCTCGACCTCCTATCACAGCCCTTCTAATGCACCTCAGGATGCCACTGTTCTTCTTGGTCACACAGGCACAGTGCTGGCTCGTGGTCATCCTGCTGTCAACCAGAACTCCCAGGTCCCTTTCCCCTACACTGCTCTCCAACAGATTAGTCCCCAGACTATACTGGTACCTGGTTCTTGCCCAGATGCAAGACTCTACATTTGCCCTTGTTCTATTTCATTGAATTTCTCCCAACCCAACTCTCCAGCCCGTCTAGGTCTTGCTGGATGGCAGCACAGCCTTGGTCAGCACTTGATCCTGTTGAACCTCATCCCATTGTCTTCAGCTCAGCAATCAGCCTGTCCAGGCCCCTCTGTAGAGCCTTTCTACCTCCAGGCAGATTGACGCTTCCTGCCAACATGGCTTCATCTGCAAACTTATTGAGCATACATTTGTTGCCCTCATCTACATCATCAACAAAGATGGGCCAGCTCCAATACCAACCCATTTTTCTGTGTTTTTATTTTCCCCTAAATAAATTTCCGCCCCAAAGACTTTTCTTCCTCAACAGGGAAAGGGTTCATGCATGTTCCTAGCAAGTCTCTAAGGTTCACAGTTTGACGGCAGAAATGTGAACACAGGGTTGGGGAAAAAAAAACATCCCCTGCTAACATATGAGCCTTTTTTTTTTTTTTCTGGCTGCCTTGGAAGACCTAGTCCTCCAGCCTTGCTTGTCCCAAAGTTTAGGGGAAAATGGAAGGCTCAGTCTCAGTTACTGCCTGAGAAAAGGATTGGAGCCTGTGCATAAGCAAAGCATCAACTATCAGCATCATTCTGTGTGTGTATATGTTCACAAAATATGTTCACAGTTTAGAAAATGTCTTTATAATAGGAACATGATTGCATTCCTCAAGGCAGAAGATGTATCAAAGAACCCCTGAATCATGCGCTGCTATTACTAAGGGAAGTTCAGATCAGATAGCTTGGATTACTGAGGGTTCTTCATGTCTCCAATGTGTAGGATCAGCACCTCCTAGATCTGAGCTTGGGCAAGGACCTCAGTATCTCAGGAAGGATTTTCAGAATTCCCATAGGACACAGCACACAAATTCAAAAGGGACAGAAGGGACACAGAAGCACAACTCACTTTCAGAGCAGCTATTTGCCTAAGCTATGAAAACAGAAGCACTCTCGCTCACAGCTGCACTGGCCGTGTCAGGCTAGGACAGTTCATAGCATTTTTGAGATGGTCAGTGTCAGGAATTTCTTTGTTGCTGTCCTGTTTGTTGACAGAGCAGGGGAACAAAGTCCTTGGGCACACTGAGCTTTGTTACAACAGAAAGCAGTTGCCTTTCTCAACTACTCTTCTTTTTATGAGCTTGGATTCATTTCTAGCTTTTCACCACCATTCTTGTACTAGTGCTTTACTTTTGTTTCATATACATCTTTTTCCTTTTGCTCTGCAGCCCTACCTCTGCATGCTCTCAGCATGTCCCTGCAGTTCATGTTTCTCTTATTTATTCCTCCTACTATCTTCTCTACAACTCTGTTGGTTTTTGCCAGGCTGAACATTTCAATTCAGCCTAAGATCATCCTGGTCATGCTAGATCCTTCTCCCATAACTGGCTTTGGTTTCATTTCTTATTTCTGTACACACAGGGCAAGAACTCTCCACCCTGTTCCTACTGGAGCCACATCCTTCCTCAACCCTATCTTCAGTGCACCACTAGCACAGCACCCACCACAATTTTAACATCCCCATTTGGAACAACAAGAGGCATTAATTTAACGATTTTGCAAGCTCTTTTTTTTCTTCTTTTTTTTTTTTTTCTTTTTTTCTTTTCTCCCAGTAGCATGCTTCTGACCCCCTCCTTGCAAAATTGCATGCCAAGAGGTTGTGCACTTTGCAAGGGATGGGAGACAAAAAAAAACCCAGAAAATTCCTGTGCCTCGCCTGATTCTTCTATTGAGTAAAAGAATAATTTTGTCCATTTTCTTTTAAACTGAACCCGAATGTCAGTGAACTTATACAAATGCCTTAGCCATTGGCCATGTTGATTGTTCTAGTGGGAACCCACACTGGTTAGGGGAAATTTATGGAGCAGAATACAAGTTTTCTTCAAGTGTATTTATATGTATATTTATTTCCCCCTTTCCCTCTGGCATGAGTGTGTTTTCCGGCCAGCTCAGTGTCATGCAGGATCCAGACTCCATCTAAAAGGCATTTTCAACATTTCACAGTTCATTTTCTTGCAGTTGATGCACTCTTATCCCCCAAAATCTAGTCAGATACATTTAATGAAACAAAATAGGCAGAATTTCCCCAACTCCTGTACATGAAAGCTTGATTTAGGTCATCAGAAGTCATCGTGTGCTGTACCCATGGCACAGCAGGACCACGGAGATGCCCTTGGGGCTGGCACGTAGAACACGGGACCAGGGTGCAGAGAGGGTTGTGTTTGCTCTGTATGTTCCTGGAACAGCTCTCCATTTCACAACCTGGAGATAGGAGCAGGCTGTGGCGTGGAGCAGAGGGTCACCTGCTGGAACAGAGTCACACAGAGCCCAAGTGACCAAGGGGCAGAGGAAGCTGGGCTGGCAAAGCAGGGAAAAGCCCAGAGCAAAGGAGGGAACAGGAAGAGGGCTTGCTGCTGAAATGCCTGTCACTCCCATCTGCCCCAGTTCCTCTCTGTCCCTCCCAGCTGGCCAGTGGGACCTGGCACTCAGCTGCTGGCCCTCAGCAGGGTGTGCTGCTCCAGCTTCCAGCCCATGGATGTGTGAACATGGGGCTGCCTGGTGCACTCCATCCCTCACCCAGGTTCCCCTGGGGCAGAAACCAACCCACCTGCACTGGAGCCAAGAGTGTGGGGGTCCTCCTCCTGATGGTGTGCCTTTGGGGTGAGTGATGCTTTGCTTCTGACCACAGGGATCCCATGCGCAATGTGTGCTCCTGTAGTGGGAGTGGAGTGGGAGTGGGGATCCAGGGTTTCTTGGAGTACAGCACAGGCTGGTCAAGGGTACTGGGATTCATTTCTTGAGGGGACAGCTCACGGAGTCTTTCCAGTACATAAGGGCAGCTGATAAATATGAAGGAGACCACTTTTTGTCATGTTCTGACAGTGATAGAAGAAGACTGAATGGCTTTAAACTAATTGAGGGGAGATTCAGGTGAGGTGTTAGGAGGAAACAGGATAGCTAGCATTGGCATGGGCTGCGCAGAGTACCTTTGACTGTCCCATCCCTGGGGCCTTGAAGGCTGGATGGGTGGGATATGTGATATGGTGGGGGGCAACCAGCCCATGGCAGGGCTGTTGGGACTACATGGGCTTTAATGGCTCTTCCAACCCAAGGAATAATGTGATACTATGACTGCATGATTTTATGATCCTATGTTTCTGTGGTTCTATTATCTGGGGCAAGAAGGAATATCTTGTGATGGTTTTGGAGTCAGGAGAGATGTTTTTATCTATCCTGTTTAACCCTGGTTTATTCAGGGCTGAATGCAAACAATTACTGGTATAGCAGGATACAGGGTGCTCAGGTGAACTCAACTCTCATTTGCATGGGGTAGGATGGGTAAAAGCAATGTCCCCATGCAGGCTTTGTTATGGGATTGGTTAAGAAGGGGCCTAGGGCTTTGTTCAAGTTGCCACAACTCAGAGCAGAAGTGGGTTATTTGATCTGGGCACTATTTAAGTGCTTTTTCAGCTCATCCCTCTTTTTCGGATCATGTTTAGAGGAAATGAAACTTGGAAGGTGCTTTCTCTGTCAGTACAGGCAGCTAGGCATATAGGAGTCATCTGGGCTGGGACTGCCTAGGGTAGCAATGACCTCTCATTCTCTGCCCAAGCCAATGAAAGAAAAATACCAAGCAATACACCAGCTCTGCAAAGTCTAGACTGTGAGGTTGATTTGTTATTGCTTTTGAGAGGGTAGTTTTTAGCAAAAATGAGGAAAGGGAGCACAATGCCCATGTGCGTGGAGAATGGAGAGCATGAGTCTGGGAAGTGAGTGCCTGCAGTGCATCCATTTCAGACTCATCTTCAAAGTTAATTCTAGCGGTGTCTTTGCAAAGACATTTTCTTACTCTCTGCCCTTATAAATTAAAGAGCTGAGCTAATCCAGCCTACACATGCAAGGACAGTTTGTCCTTTTCAGGAAGCCTACGGCTCCCTACTTCTGGCTCGTGTCTAAGAATGATGCAGGGATTTGATTTCTACACTGCTTCTTCCTCCTTCTGGCCTCTGTGACCTCCCACGTGTTACATCTGACTCTCTACTGATTTAGGGAAATACTTGCACTTTCCCAACCAGAATTGTTTGGTCTTCCTTGAGTGTTCTAACTCAGGCATGAGACAGAGAACCAGCAGATGAAAGCAAACAGCAGAGTGATGTGCCCCTGCAGAAGGCAGGTCCCATTTTAGGTGGACAGTGTTACCCCTTGCTCTCTGTGCTGGTAGAAGAAGGATAAAAGGAGGACGAGGCATTCAGCTGCTCAGATTTCAGCAGTTGTGGAGGATGGGGTACCTGGGTGAGGGAACACGCAGGCACCAGATCCCAACACAGCTTATGACTCAGCTCTGGGAACAGCAGTACTGTGCTGGAGCTGAGCACAGATTGGTGCCCCAGTTCTTTGGAAATCATCCTCCATGGTCAAAAATCTCTTGACAGAATGCAAGCACATTCCTCTTCAGCATTTTATTTTTATGCTGACCGTTAGGCTCTGTGCATTAGTCACTTCCAGTTAGCTTATTGCTCCACTTTGTTACTGCTTGTGCTAAGCACGCATAAGGAACTAGAGGCAATGTCTTGCTGCAGGTCTTGCAGAGTGAGGAAACCTTCCCATGAATAAGAATTCTTCCACTTCTCCAAACTTGGTGTGTAGCTGTTATACAACCGTTTATCTATTGCATGAGCTGCAAGAGAACTCCTGGGGAGTGGGATCCATATTGGCATTAAGAGGAGGAAATTCAGGCATTTAGATACACAGATGGCACTTAAAAGCTTACAAACACTCAGGACTGTTAGTGTTGCCTCAGGGAGCCCGGGTCATGTACAGGAATACAATCACCAGTTATAGTCATAGATTATCCTGAGTTGGAAGGAACTCACTCCTCACTCAGTACTGGTCAGGCTAAGAGTTAAACCATATATCGAAGACTGCTGTTCAAACACTACTTGTTCTTCAGCTCAGGGCTGTGATCACTGCTCCTGGCAGCCCGTTCCAAGCCCTCCTCACTCTAGTGCAGAACCTTTTCCTAAACACCCAGCCTGATTCTCCCCTGATGTATTTCCATGCCTTCCCTCGGGTTCTGTTGATGTCACCAAAATTATCCTCACCTGTCCCTGATGAGAAATCTGCTGGCCACCATGCTTCCCCCAGTATTCCCTGGGCTGAACAAACCAAACGGCTTCAGCTGCTCCTCATACATATTCACCTCTACACCCTTTACCATCTTTGCTGCCTTTCTCTGGACACACTCTAGTAATGAGAGAAATCATAGAATCATGTATCACAGAATCACAGAATGGTTTTCATTGGAAGGGACCCTTTAAGATCACCTAGTTCCAATCCCCCTGCTATAGTCAGAGATACCTCTCACTAGTCCAGGTTGCTCACAGCCTCATGCAGCCTGGCCTTGAATTCTTCTAGCAAGAGAGCATCCACAACCTCTCTGGGCAAACTGTTCCAGTGTCTCACTACCCTCACAGTAAAGAATTTCTTTCTAATATCTAGTCTAAATCACCTCCCAACGCTTTTCTTGATGCAGCCCAGGATATAGTATCTTTCTGGGCTGCAAGAGCACACTGATGGTTCATGCTGATACTTTCAACAACTGACACCACCAAATCCTTCTCCTTAGGGCTACTCTCAAGCCGTTCTCCACTCAACCTGTATCTGTGCTTGGAATTACCCCAACCTAGCAGTAGGATGGGACTCAGATGCATATAAACAGATACACAGGGCCATCTCAGGTTTCCTTGGCCATGTAGGATCAGAATATTCTGAGTTGGAAAGGACCTGCAAGGACCTGAATTCTAGCTCTATCCAGGACAACTGAAGTTAAATCATATATCTAAAGAGTGTTGTCCAAGCTCTTCTTGAATACTGACAAGATTGGAGCTATGACCACTTCCCTCGGGCTACAAAGAGGTCTTTCTTCAGACTCCACTAAGCTGAAGATAAGTAGTAGTACAGTCAGCAGTTTCTCTGAAACCTCTCCTCTGACCAACACCAGGGGGCAGAGGCATCTCAAATAAGTGAGCAGCTGAGCCCCATCTACCCTAGGATGACACCTCCAGACCTCTTTTCCCTCTTGATTCCACAGGTTCAGCGTCCTCAGACTTGGCAGAACTCCGCCTGGTCAGTGACCATGGCCGCTGTGCTGGGCGAGTGGAGGTGCTCCACAACGGGATATGGGGGACAGTGTGTGGTGACAACTGGGATGCCCATGATGGCCAGGTTGTGTGCCGGCAGCTAAGCTGTGGAACGGTGCTGTCGGTGTCACGAGGGGCTCGGCATGGAGAAGGAACAGGACCAATCTGGTTGGATGATGTCAACTGCACAGGGACAGAAGCTGCCCTTTCCGAATGCCAGGCCAAGCCGTGGGGACATCACAATTGTGTCCATATGGAGGATGCCAGCGTGGAGTGCTCAGGTAGACACAACCAGCCTGTTGTATGGGACCTCCATGCCATGCCTGTCCCCCTTCCTGCTGTACCTCATTGCACACAAGTGGCCCACAACCATTCCTCTTGTGTTGTCTGCAGAATCCCACATCTCCAAGATCGGTCGGCTCCAGCTGCTCGATGGCCCCAGTCGCTGTGCAGGAAGAGTGGAGGTCCTCCATGACCAAAGATGGGGCACCATCTGTGATGATGGCTGGGACCTCAATGATGCTAATGTGGTGTGCCGGCAACTGGGCTGCGGAACAGCAGTGCTGGCCACTAAAGCGGCTCACTATGGGAGAGGCCAAGATACTATCTGGTTGGATGAGGTGAACTGCACTGGTACGGAGGAATCCATCTTCGACTGCAAGGCAAGTGCATGGGGAGTCAACAACTGCTACCATGGAGAGGATGCTGGAGTGCTATGCTCAGGTAACTATCACTCAGATCTAAAGATTAAATGACAGCATACAGAATATTTCACAGATATCACAGAGTTTTGTGAGGGATCTTGTAAATGCTCAACAGCACTGAGCATGTTCTCAGAGCGCTCATTACAGTGTCACTTTTTGGTGCTGCATGCAGGCAAGTTACCATGGAATGTCTTCTATCTCTGCTGCCTCTCACTGTTGCTGACTTGCAAGACAAGTGAGCTGTCTGGGATTCCCCAGATTCAAATGGGCATTTGCAATCACATACATGGATTACCACGCACCTACACAGATTTGTCTTGGGGACAACTAACCTATACCATGCAAAGCTTTCTGCAGGTGTTCATAGAATTTTAGAATGGTTTGGTCTGGAAAGGACCTTCCAACATCATCTAGTCCAACATCTCTGTCACGGGCAGGGAGAATTTTCAGGTTGCTTGAAGTCCTGTCTAATTTAACTTTGATCACTTTCAATGATGGTTTATCCACATCATCACTGGGCATCCTGTTCTTCTGTCACACCTTCCTCACAGCGAAGAATTTCTTGCTTATATCTAATTGAAGTCTGCCCTGTTTTGGTTTAAAGCTGTTACCTCTTCTCCTCTCATAGCACGCCCTGTAAATGGTATTATTTCTTCTTTCTTACATGCCATCCTTAAATATGGAATTCCCATGTCTGTCTCAACCATTTTCTGTGCCATAAAAGGTGTTAAAGAAGTTTTTAGTGCAAGCTCACCACGCACAGAGGATGCACAACTCCATCAAACAGTCATGTCTCTCTCTTTTCATTTACAGATTCAGGGATTTCTATTTCAATGGAACCTCGCCTGGTCAACGGTTCAACTCGCTGCAGAGGCAGGGTTGAGGTCTTTCACAACAACACTTGGGCAGCTTTGTGTGACGATGGCTGGGGGATGGCTGAGGCTCAAGTGGTGTGTAGGCAGCTGGGCTGTGGTGAAGCACTGTTGGCTCCTGTTGGTTCTCATTTTGGTCAAGGATCCGGACAGATGTGGCCAGGCAACATAAACTGCACAGGCTCAGAAAGTGCCCTCTTTACATGCAAGACAGGCCAATGGAGCAACAGCACATGTCATCCTTGGACATCAGCTGGTGTGGTGTGTTCAGGTAACCACCTTGCGAGTGACATGGGAGAAACGATGCTTGGTTCATCACCTTAATTTTCTGCCTCTGCAGCACATAATATGCCATCTGTGGCTTCCTTATTGCCGAGGGACACCTGCGGGTTGGAGATACTCTTGCTGTTTCCCTTGGCATGGTTGCAATGGGAAGTTTCAGGTTCCATATTCTTGCCCCTCTGCCAGAAGGGGTCCACTGGTCTCAGGCATCCTTTCCATGGTTATGAAATGAGCCTAATGTCCATAAGCCTGATGTCATTAAATGAAATGATCAGCTCCAGTGTCATGATAATCTTGCCATGCTGTGAAACCACTTGTGGATTGCAGGGTGCCAACTCTTCTCCCATTTTTTGCTCTTTCGTTTAATGCAGAGGGTGACCAGATCCGGCTGGTGAACTACAGGAGCCGCTGTGCTGGCAGGGTTGAAATCTTACACAACAAGCACTGGGGAACTGTGTGTGACAAGAACTGGGATTTGCTGGACGCCAATGTGGTGTGCAGGCAGCTGGGCTGTGGGAGAGCACTGTCAGCCCCTGGACAGGCTCAGTTTGGCCAAGGGTCTGAAATCGTGTGGCTGGATGGTGTGAATTGCACAGGGTTTGAGTACTCACTATCTGCCTGCTCGGCCAAGCCATGGGGAATCACTAATTGTGACCACTGGGAAGATGCTGGCGTGGTATGCTCAGGTATGTGCTGCTCCTCTTGCATTTCACTTCTGAAGGAAGTCAGGGAGCTTGCTAGAAGATGTGGGTACATGTGGTCCATGCCTCACGGAAAGCTGAGCTGGGACCTGGTTTCAGCATCAGTAGTCAGTGTGGTCACCCTAAACTTGTCCTGCAGCTGGTGAATGAAGAGGGTCCCTTCCTCCCACGCCAAAGTGTTTATTTAGGAAGATGGGAGGAATTCCAGCAGACAACCTTCCCCGTGAACCTTTGAGACTGACCATGTCCAACAACAGGAAGAATAACACCGAGGGGGAAAGTCTGGTGCAAATAAACTCTCCAGTGAGCTTTTCATGGTGGGAGTGGGGATTAGAAACTTGCGTAGTGCAAGCGGTGGGAGCAGTATTGTGTTACAGAGAGAAACCCTCCTACTCTCCCCTCCTCCTTGCCTTTTAGTGACTGGAAGAGGAGCCAGAAGCTTAAGTGTAAGCAGATAAGCAAGGAAGGAATTATGTAGAAGGGATTTACAGAAGGAAATTTCCAGCATTTATAACACTCTTGGATATTTGCAGACTCGATCATCCCAGAGCCTGCTCATCTCCGACTGGTGAATGGCTCACATCGCTGTGCTGGCCAAGTTGAAGTGTTTCACGAGGAGATGTGGGGAGCTGTGTGTGACCATGGCTGGGATAAAAAGGATGCCGAGGTTGTGTGCCGTCAGCTGGGCTGTGGGACAGCACTGTCAGCCTCAGGTGAAGCACACTTGGATGCTGGATCTCTGCGCGTGTGGTTGGACAATGTGAGCTGCGACGGAACAGAACCATCTCTTACGAAATGCAGAGCGAGCCCATGGGGAAAGAGCAGCTGCAGCCGTGGAAAGCACGCTAGAGTTGTGTGCTCAGGTGGGTTTCAGTGCATAGGACTGGGTTGGGATATACTAGCTGCTCCGATACGGCCAGGTCCTCTTCCACCATCCCACTGGATGGAAGATGGCTACTGTTCGAAGAAGATAATCTTTAAGGTCCCTTTCAACTCAAGCCATTCTCTGATTCTCTGATTCTGTGATTCTATGATTTACCCAACTTTCTGCTGGAGCAAATATTCTCAGATCCTTCAACAAGTGTCTCCACAGTGCTGTGGATTCAGAGGCAATGTAACCACAACGCTCTGTGAAGCACTGCCAATGAAAATGAACATTCCTCATCTTTCTGCACAGAAACTGAATGGATGTTCAGGGTTTGACTGAGTTGCTTCTCTGCTTGCAGGCTCAGTTGTTTCCAGTTTTGCTCCAATTCGACTAGTGGACGGCCCAGGTCGCTGTGCTGGGAGACTGGAAGTGTTTCACAATGGGCAATGGGGAACGGTGTGTGATGACAGCTGGGAGTTCTCGGATGCTGCAGTGGTGTGCCGGCAGCTGGACTGTGGGGCGGTAATATCAACTCCACCGAGGGCTTACTTTGGGCAAGGACAGGGACCCATGTGGCTGGATGACGTCAACTGCACAGGGACAGAAGCTGCTCTCTCTGAATGCAAGTTCAAGGGATGGGGTATCCACAACTGTTATCATCATGAAGTTGTCAGTGTGGTGTGCTCAGGTAAACATCACACAGCAGCAAGCATTCCTGAAGCTTGAATTGGTGATTCCATGTGGTTGTAAGGGCTTGTGATTCAAGAACAATTTGCAGCCGGTATGGAGACTTTTGAAATCAATCCCTCATCATTCACCTTTGGATGGAGGACCGCACCTATACTCTGATAAAGCTCAAGAAAACTAAATGGCTATAGCCCATTTGTGCTGGCATCTCCACAATGAGATCTCTGGCATGCTTTTGACTGGTGTCATTTAGCACAAATTCTGGCAGCTTCTCATCAGTCAAATAGCCTAAACTATATTGAATTTTAGTCCAATCAAGCCCAAGCCCATTCTGAACAAGCCTTGGGCACCAAATCCTCTTTTTTTTTTTTCCAGCTAATTGGTGTCACATCCAAAAGTCATCCCTATCCCTCACTGTCCTTGACCCCAAAGCTGTTCAGCCTCTTGTGCAAATGCATTTCTGGTAGCTCAAAGTTTCACAGAACAGAAGGTGTCCTCTTACATGTTTATTTTTTCTGATGTTGCAGGATCAGGCATTTCTGACTTAGCAGATCTCCGCCTTGTGAATGGTTCTGATAAATGTTCTGGAAGGCTTGAAGTTTTTCATGACCAGCGCTGGGGAACTGTTTGTGCTGATGGCTGGGACCTGGCTGAAGCTTATGTGGTTTGCAGGCAGCTGGGCTGTGGGGCAGCACGTTCTGCCTCAAGCTCTTCCAGATTTGGGGAAGGACCTCATCTGACCTGGGTTGATGCCGTGGAGTGCATAGGGATGGAGCGAGCCCTCTTTGAATGCAAAGTCAAGCTCTGGGGAGCCCAGAGCTGCAAGTCCAAGGGATATGCAAGTGTCGTGTGCTCTGAGGCTGTAGGTCAGTGTTGGTGAGTCAGGTATCAGCCCTCTCCTTGGGAGGTCATGCCTCTTGTCCCTGTAAATTCACCATTCAACTCTTCCTTATCTTGTCTGAACCGGGAGAAAACACAAGTAGTCCTGATGCTGCAGGGCTGTATTGTCCAGGCAGCTACTCTGCTTGTGTTTTTCCAGTCACTATTCCTCAGCCATGCTACTTACAGTTCCTGGGAAGTCCTTTCTCTTTACCACACTATTCCTTGCAATTACCTTCAGTAATTAATGTCTTTCTCCTCTTCTCCCATGCAGCACACTCGCTCTTGGCAAAAATGAAGCAGGGAAAGGGTGCATGTATTGCGGGCAGGCAGAGGGCTGCTTTTATGCAATAACTTTATCTGAGTGATTAGTGGCTCTCTGCATTGATCAGCTGTGTTTGCCTTTGCGCTACCTGCTGCAGTTTACTTTGGATAAAGATATGGCCCCGTCTGGCAAACTGGGACAGAAACTGTCCTCTTTGAGCACCATGTCAGGAATGCAGGAATTTCTGTGTTTCTATCAGGGTACTACACTCAATAATACCCAGCCTTTCTCATTGGTAGATTCAGAAACAGGAGAGGGGAAGCATGAAAAAAAACAAGTGCCAGCTTGCACCTTGTACATGGACCCTCCATAAAGGGTGGTGGAGAATTAGCTGGAGTGAAGCTACCAGTGAAGCAGACACTTCATGTGGCATAAGCAGATTGTTTCACTGCAGTCCTCACCTGTCTGCTGTGATTGACACTGACATCTCAGCATGCATGCTGAGAAGATGATGAACATTCTTTTCATGCTGCTAAGACTGTGTGTGCTGCTGGTGCATAAGGTGATGTGGATGTAGCACTCTCAAGCATCTCAGCACCTGTGTATCTACAGTCTAGAGACTCCAGATTTGATCTTTTCCCATAAAGCATGACTTCAGTTTCAAATACGTGGCAAGGATTTGGCCAGTATGTAGGGCATGGGCAAAACACTCTTGATCTAAAGATTGTTCATGCGTGCATGTGTGGCATTAGCAAAAGTACAATGCAAGAAGTACAATACTTGCTAAATTGCAGGATGGAGAGATCCACAATGTTACTGGCAACCAGACAGGCAGGAATTTCTGGCCATGATCTATTCTCACACTGATTATATTTTCAGATGCAGACCTGCGGAGCCCAGAAGCCCTACGGCTGGTGAATGGCCCACACCGCTGCTCTGGACGGGTGGAGGTGTTTCACAGTCAGCAGTGGGGGACGGTGTGCCATGATGACTGGGATCTGAACGATGCCAATGTGGTGTGCCGGCAGCTGGACTGTGGGACGGCAGTGTCAGCTCCAAGGATGTCTTCATTTGGGCGAGGGTCTGGCCCCATCTGGCTAGAAGGGGTGAGATGTCTTGGGACAGAAGCTACCCTCACTGAATGCCCAGTCAAGCCTAAAGGACTCTATAGTTGCAGCCATTTGGAAGATGCTGGTGTTGTGTGCTCAGGTAATCATCACTGAGTGCCTTCTTTGCAGATGGATCAAGCCCCAACTTGTAAGCTGAGGGTTGGGAACAGTATGAGGGCAAGCTGGCCTATAGTTCTTGTGTCCAGGACCTCTCAGACTGGTGGAAACTGTGTTAAAAAAGACAGCTACTGGACACATAGACAAATGTGGAGAATGGGACATGGGCAGTAGGAAAAAGCAGCACCTTAAGACACACCTTAATATCTGAAGATGTCCAGGGGTGTTCAATTTTTCGTGGGGAAAAGCATCTGCAGTCTTCCTGGAGTGGTAGCAGGAGAGTAAAACAATGCTTCTTTGGGTGGCAGCAGATGCAGCACCTCCCTATCCTGGGTTAAGAACATGCAGAGTGACTTCTAGTGCTGCTAAATGCCAGGTCATGAGGATAAATATGAAAAGATGCATTGGAATATGCCAGGGAAATATGATACACACACTGTAGCTATTTAATACTTGTCTTGGTAGAGAAACCTCCATGGATAGATCAGTGTGATGGTCAGCAGTGAGGAAAGCACAAACAACAAATAGAAAAATGTCCTTTGCCATTTCCTCTAGTCCAAGAAGTAGGTAACTATCAAGTAAACCTAGATCATGCAGCTTACTGTGGAAATACCCCCTAGACAGACTACAGGGATGTTCATCCTTCTCCAGCTCATTAGATTTTATACCCTATGAGCATAACCTTTATAATGCCTACTCCTGCGTGTTTTTCAGGCTCGGGGACTTCCAATATTTCCACACTTCGGCTGGTGGATGGTTTGAGTGAGTGCGCTGGGAGGGTAGAGGTGTTTTACAACAATGAGTGGGGGACAGTCTGCGATGACAACTGGGACATGAATGACGCGGCGGTGGTGTGTCGGCAGCTGGGATGTGGGACTGCGCTGTCAGCCCCGGGATCGGCTCGATTCGGGTGGGGACACAGCCAGATCTGGCTGGATGAAGTACGCTGCACAGGGGAGGAAAATGATATCTCACAGTGCGCAGCTAAGACTTGGGGTGTCCACAATTGCCATCATGGAGAAGATGCTGGTGTTGTGTGCTCAGGTGAGACTTGGGGTCATCAGGAGGCAGGGCTTATAAGAAAGACTGAGAAAGACATTTTACCAGGGCTTGTAATGATGGGACAAGGGGCAATGGTTCTAAACTAATAGAGAGCAGATTTAGGTGGGATAAAAGGAAGAAATTTTGTTATGTTGACGGTGGTGAGACACTGGAACAAGTTGCCCAGTGAAGTTGTGGATGCCCCATCATTAGAAATGTCCAGTTGGGTTGGATTCAGCTTTGAGCAAATTGCTTCAGAGAAAGATGTCCCTGCAGGGGACTATATGATGTTTACAGGTCTCCTCTGAGCCAGAGCAATCTTATGGCTCTCTCCAGAGGGAATGCGGTGCATGGGGCAGGCTTAGGCATGCTCCTTTTGCAGACCTCTTCTATTTGCTTCTCCTGCTCTTGAAACCCCGATGCAGCATCTCTCAGCCAAATTTCACACCTGGCAAAATCTGAGGTTTACTCCTGTGATTAATCCGCAGTGCCTAGCCCTTTCTGGGGGGGAAATCCTTTTGTCTTTAATGTTCTAGTGCAGGTGCTACCCTGCTGTTTATGTGGGATGCATGTGGATGAGATGGGATGGGACTGAAGGAGGTTTTCTGCAATCATGCATGCATGAATTTCCTTGAGGTGTCTGCAAATGCAGGAAACTTGAGCTCAGCTGATGTACGGCTGGTGAATGGACCAAGCCGCTGCGCCGGGAGAGTGGAGGTCCTGCACAACGGGCAGTGGGGGACGGTGTGCGATGATGGCTGGGACCTGAATGATGCCAAGGTGGTGTGCAGGCAATTGGGCTGTGGAACAGTGATGTCGGCCCCGGGCAGGGCTTACTTTGGGCAAGGCACTGGGTACATCTGGCTGGATGACGTGAGCTGCACTGGGATCGAGGATGCACTCCCGCGTTGCCAAGCCCGTCCATGGGGACAGAATAACTGCAACCACAGAGAAGATGCTGGTGTGGTCTGCTTAGGTAAGTCCTGCAACACATGGAATTACAGGGGCCAGCACTGTGTTCAAGGATCTTGGAGTTCATAGAAGGCTCTGCACTCCTGGAGGCAATGCGGGGGCCCTCTTGCTCTACTGCCAGGATTCACAGGACTGCTCCCTACAGGGGCAGGACCTCCTCTGGATTTGAGCTAGCAGTGTGTGCTTGTAGCTCAGAAAGGCAGTTGTATCCTGGTCTGCATAACAAGAAGTGTGGTCAGCAGGGGGAGGGAAGGGATTGTCCCCCGCTACTATGCTCCTGTGAGACTACCTACAGTGCTGCATCCATGTCTGGAGTCCCCAGCACAAGAAGCACGTGGACCTGATAGAGTCTAGAGAAGATCACAAGGATGCTCAGAGAGCTAGTGCCTAGCCTACAACAAAAGAACTGACAGAATTGAGGTTGTTCAGCCTGGAGAAAGGCTCCATGGCAACCTCCATGCAGCCTACCAATACATAAAGGAGGCTTAGAAGACAAACTTTTTTTTCCAGGGCCTGCAGTGGCAGGACAAGTAGCAATGGATTTAAACTAAGAGGGGAGATTTAGATGGGATATAAGGAAGACATTCTTCATGATGGGAGTGGTGAGGCACTGGAACAGGCTGCCCAGAGAAGCTGTGGATGCCCTATCCTTGGAAATGTTTGAAGTCAGTTTGGATGGGGCTTTGAGCAACTTGCTCTAGTGAGATATGTTCCTGTTTATGGCAAGCATGTTGGATTACATGACATTTGAGGGTCCCCTCCAACCCCAAACATCCAGTGGTTCTACGATTCTATAATTCTATCACTATGAATCATGAGTCTACAATTCTTATGGTTCTATGATTCTTATGGTTCTATGATTCTATGATTCTTATGGTTCTATGATTCTTGTGATTTTGTGGTTCTACGATTCTTACGGCTCTACAGTTCTTGTGGTTCTATGATTCTATGATTCTCATGCTTCTGTGATTCTTGTGGTTTTGTGGTTCTATGATTCTTATGGTTCTACAATTCTTATGGTTCTATGATTCTTGTGGCTTTGTGATTCTACGATTCTTATGGTTCTACAAGTCTTACGGTTCTATGATTCTGTGATTCTTCTGGTTCTATGACACTATGATCCCATGATTCTACAGTCCTATTATCCAATGATCATCACTATGCTGAACATCATGACTAACTCCAAACCTGGGTTGTAATTAACTCCAAGCCCAACATCTTTGCCCCTAAAGGATGGATTCATCTTAAAGGACAGGACCCATTATTCCAGCTGAGCAGCACATGATGCAGCCCAGAAATAGCTGCCTGGACTGTCCTACTGCTGTGTACATCCATGGAGTGAACTGCACAACAAGTTCACTTTTCCCTACATGAAAAGACAAAGGTGGAAATCATGGAGGTAGGGACAGGCATGAATTTCTCCAAGGGCTTATCCCAGATTGTGTTTTCAGTGACAGACACCTCAAAAACCGACTCCCTGCGGCTAGTGAGTGGCCCCAACCGCTGCGCTGGGAGAGTGGAGGTGCTGCATGATGGGCAGTGGGGCACGGTGTGCGACGACGGCTGGAACCTCCAGGCTGCCACTGTGGTGTGTCGACAGCTGAACTGCGGCAGGGCTGAGTCAGCCCCCAGCGGCGCTCGCTTTGGGCAAGGCACTGGGCTTATCTGGCTGGATGATGTGAACTGTGCCGGGACTGAAGATGCTCTTCACCAGTGCCGGGGCCGTCCATGGGGACAGAATAACTGCAACCACAGAGAAGATGCTGGCGTGGTTTGCTCAGGTCAGTTGAGTTCTGCAAAACAGGGCACCACTGGGGTCAAGTTGGTGATGGGTTCTGTCCTGCATCTTACTGCCTTCATGGTGATGCTGCAGCAGGCCAGTCCTGGATCTGTGTATTTTTGAGGGGTTGAGAGAGGAGTGCAGGATTTTCCTGGAGGGTTTATCACTCCTATCACATTTTCAGACTCACAATTAGAGATTACAGCCAAAGTGCGGCTGGTGAATGGTCCACACCGCTGCGCCGGGAGGTTGGAGGTGTTTCAGAACGAGAGATGGGGGACCGTGTGTGGCAACGGCTGGGACATGAATGACGCCATAGTGGTGTGCCGGCAGTTGGGCTGTGGCATTGCTCTCTCGGCTCCTGTCCAGGCTCACTTCGGCCAGGGATCAGATCCCATCTGGATGAACAGAGTATCCTGCATCGGGACAGAAAGTTCCATTTCAGAATGCTTGTCGTCTCCATGGGGAATCCAACTGTGCACCCACATGGATGATGCCGGTGTGGAATGCTCAGGTGAGCTATGGATGCCACATTGTTGGAGACAGGTTGATACGCAACATATCTCGGGAGGACTAGAGCAGGATGGTGCAAGAAAAGTACAGTTCTGTGACAGTGAGAAGAGCTTTTTTCCATGATGATACCCATAACAATATAAATAACGTAAAGAGAGTGTCTTAGGGTGAACTCCCTCTCTAAGTTGTCCTTGCACACCCGACAAGGCAGCAAGATCACAAGGGGCACTGAATCACAGAATCACACATAATGGTTGAGGTTGGAAGAGACTCCGGAAGTTATGTGGTCTGACTGGACCACTCAGGTAGATCCACTAAGAGTAGGTTGCCCACATTCTGGAGGCTTTTCATGGAGTCATAGAATCACAGAACTGCTTGAGTTAGAAGGGATGTTGGACCACCCAGTTCCAGCTCACTACCATGGGTAGGGTTGTCACCCACTAATCAGGCTGCCCAGGACCCTGTACAACCTGGCTTTCAAATCCTCAAGGGATGGAATATCCACAAACACTCTGGGCAACCTGTTTCAGAGCTCAGCCACCTGAATGATTCCAAAGGATCATCCTTTAAACATGAAGGTGTCCGCATACTACAAACAGATGGACACCTCATTCCTGCAAATGCTCAGGCAGATGATGGTCAAGCTCTCCCTTGGATGTTTTTCCCCACCTCACTGGTGTTGATGCATGGTCTCCCCACCACATTTTGCAGTGTTGTCAGATGACACATCAACTCTTCGCCTGGTGAATGGCCCTCATCGCTGTTCTGGTAGAGTCGAGGTGTTTCACAACCAGCAGTGGGGAACTGTTTGCGATGATGGCTGGGACATGAATGATGCCATGGTGGTGTGCAGACAGTTGGGCTGTGGGGAAGCGCTGTCAGCCACAACACAAGCTTCCTTTGGACGAGGGGTGGATCCCATCTGGCTGGACAGAGTTGCTTGCACTGGGAGAGAAAATGCTCTCGTACAGTGCAGGGCCAGACCCTGGGGAGTCAACGTCTGCACACATGAAGAAGATGCTGGTGTTGTGTGCTCAGGTGATGCTTATACTCACAGATATGGGGCTCCTGAATAGCATGGGTTGGATTTCCCTTACCCAAAAGCCATGTGCTCATGAGCCTCTGGTGAAGAACCTTTTCCTAGCGCCCAACCTGACCCTCCCCCAGATGCAGCTCCATGCCATTCCCTCAGGTCCTGTCACTGTCACCGGAGAGCAGAGATCAGCATCTGCCCCTGCTCTTCTTTCATGAGGAAGCTGCAGGCAGCCATGAGGCCTTTCCTCAGTCTACTCGTGGCTTAACAAACCAAGGGAACTCATATGTTTTGCCCTTTAGACCTTTCACCTGTTTTATTCCCCAACTTGGCACACATCTATTAATTTTATATTTGTTCTAACTTCAGTTTTTGTGGCTAAATGTGTAGGAGGTTGATATCCTTTCGTGCTTTGCTCTGCACTGAGACTGTGTGGGACCTGCAGGACCCTAGAGGAAAAGTAAGGCACAATGAAAGGAATTTATTTCCATCCCTACAGGATACTGAGTCAAAATGCTGAAGATGGGCATTGGTGCATGTCACTGCAAACATGCCTTCTGCCAAGGCCAGGCATCTGCCCTAAGTTTATGCTCTGGTTACTATTCACCTTGCCCTTGCCCTTGCTACTGCCAGAAAGTTTCCCTGGATAGCTATTCCTCTAAACACTGCATTACCCACCTCTGCTTGTAGACAAAAATAACACAGTGGAGGCCGCAGAGATCCGCCTAGTGAGTGGCCCCAGCCGCTGTGCTGGGAGAGTGGAGGTGCTGCATAATGGACAATGGGGCACGGTGTGCGACGACGGCTGGAACCTCCAGGCTGCCACTGTGGTGTGTCGACAGCTGAACTGCGGCAGGGCTGAGTCAGCCTCCAGGGGGGCTCGCTTTGGGCAAGGCACTGGGCTTATCTGGCTGGATGATGTGAACTGTGCTGGGACTGAAGATGCTCTTCACCAGTGCCGGGCCCGTCCATGGGGACAGAATAACTGCAACCACAGAGAAGATGCTGGCGTGGTTTGCTCAGGTCAGTTGAGTTCTGCAAAATAGGGCAACCTCTTCTTTGGCTGGATTCATCTCCAGTTTAGCCCAGGCCACCATGCAAAGCAGGCAATGAACCCTGTGCCAAGCTGAGGAAGCCAAGATGCTCAGTTCATAACCAACAAATAGGAATCGCACATGGCGCCAAGTGAATCTAGCATTGGTCTTGGCTCCCAGGAGGGTCTGACTCCCCCTACTAACCAGCCAGGTCCCCACTGGCACTTTTGTCTGCCTCACATAATTACATGGAGATTATACCAACACTGTAGCTGGAACTGTAGGTCTGAAGCTGGAACTGAGCCCTACTTCCATAGCCAGGTGAGATTAATTTGTCAGAAAGGGTTGAGAGGTTGAACCTTGTCTTAATTTGAGCCGAGACAGAGCAGGTTTTCTTCATAGTGTCTGCTACAGTGCTGTTTTTTTGAGGGAGAAATACTGATAACACACAGACATTTCTAGTTGTTGCTGAGTAGTTCTGTACAGAGTCAAGGATGTTTTAGTTTTCTCAGCTTCTTGTACTCTCCTGCCAGTGAAGAGCTGGAAGGGCACAAGGAGCTGGGAGGGAGTAGAATCAGGACAGCTGACCTCAACTGGCCAAAGGGATAATCCATACTGTATGGAATATATATTTTTTTTCCCTCTACTTTTTTTCTATCTTTGTAAATAGTTCTTACCTCAAACCACAAGTTCCACTTTGTTTTTTCCCCTATTCTCTCCCTCATCCCACTGAGAAGGGGGGGGGGGGGGAGTGAGCATGTGTGGTGCTTAGCTAAACCACAACACACCTCTAGTCAGGGGGAACCTTAGCGACTCTTAGCACTTTTTTTTTTTTTTTATTTTCAGCGATGCATAGTGACAGATTCCTCATTTTCTCTTCAACAGAAAACCGCACATCTCCCCTTGCAGAAGACTCCAACACCACGGAAGAAATGCAGATCCGATTGGTGAATGGACCGAATCGCTGTGCTGGCAGAGTGGAGGTGTTTCACAACAGGCAGTGGGGAACAGTGTGTGATGACAGCTGGAATTTAAGGAGTGCTAAGGTGGTGTGCCGGCAGCTGGGCTGTGGGACAGCAGCATCAGCTCCAGGCAAGGCTCACTTCGGAGGAGGGTCTGATCCCATCTGGCTGGACGATGTGGAGTGCAGTGGCACTGAAGCCAGCCTCTCCCAGTGCAGACTGAATAACTGGGGAAACCATAACTGCAACCACGAGGAAGATGCGGCAGTGGTGTGCTCAGGTGATTACAGGGATGATGCTGGAAGCACGCTTGGGAACACAGAGGTTCTGCACAAGTTTTCCTCACACTGGGATGTAGTCAGCTCTGACCTGATCCCACAGCATCACATTATGTGCAGATGCGTAAGATGTTGGGGATGCTTTTCAAGGGGAAATTCATGCATGGTAAAGATGCAAAGAGCACATAGGCAGCATCTTGCATCCCTGTCCATACCTGCTGGAGTGCATGGGCATGCAAAGCACATGTATCTTGCACATCCCTTAGTCTCTCAGGCCTCCTGCTGTTTAAGGAGCCTACATCACACCCTCTGCTCTTCCCTACAGGCACCAACCCCTTGCAAGTGCGGCTGCGGGACAGCTCAAGCCCCTGTGCAGGGCGTGTGGAGGTTCGGTACAACTCCACCTGGTACAGCATCTGCGACAAAAGCTGGAGCTCGTTGGAGGCAGAGGTGGTTTGCAAGCAGCTGGGCTGTGGACCAGCACAGGCTGAAAGCGCAGGATCCCGGGTCAGCCAGGATCAAAACTACGTCTTTCTGGAGGGGCTGCAATGCCGCGGTGGCGAGTCACTCCTCCTGGAGTGTCAGCAGAGCAAGATTAGCCCAGGGCTGTGCCAGCACCGCGTGGCAGCCAGTGTGGTATGCACGGAGCCAAGAGGTGAGTGCATAAAGCCCACCAGCAGAGGGGGGGGGAGAAGCCGAAAGGGTGGATGCAGCCCTTTCACTTTAAAAGGAGAGGTATAAAGGTTGTGGCACATCCTTGTCAGAACAAGCTTTTCCT
>NW_024884873.1:80694-86575 GCF_019232065.1 Centrocercus urophasianus
TGAGAGAGGTGAAGTGCCTAGCAAGGCACAAAAAAGCACACAAATTTGATTTTTAATTTGTCTACCTTCTACAGATTTCATTTTTCTCTTGGAAATCTTGGCCAGCAGGCCCCTTAAAGCCACGTCCCAGGACCCTGGCATCCTTCCATCCCCAACCCCTTTTCACCATGATCTGTGTCTGTTCCTGCTCCTGTGTTTGCAGGATGAGGAAGCAGCATTGTCTAAACAGCATCTGTTTGAGCAAGGAAACAGCAGCAGAAAGGTGGCTGGAGAAGACCCCATTGCTCATCTGCAACAGCTGAACCTCCCAGTCACACATGATTTCAGGATGCTGTTGCTCAGTTTTGCATCTTGTTAACTTCTCCCTGCCTAATGAGGCCCCTCCTCTTCCCTGCACACCTCATGCCATGCCATGATCACCCCATAGACTTGTGCCTTCTGTCTCCCATCAGTGCCCCATGGCTCCTGGTTTGAACATGTCCGAGGCTGGATGGAGATGAAGGACAGGGAGAATTTCTTCTTCATCACCTACGAAGAGCTGAAACAGGTAGTGATCTTGGCAGACCCACCTGCTCCCAATGTGCTGATGTGTCACCCTAGGTGGTGACAGGCTTATTCTGTGTCCCTAAGGACCTGCAAGGCAGTGTGAGACGCCTCTGCCATTTTCTGGGACAGAATTTGGATGACGATGCTATCTCCTCAGTAGTCCAAAATGCCTCCTTCACGGCCATGAGGCAAAACCCTATGTGCAGCTCCATCTTGCTCCCTGCAGACATCATGGACCAGACCAAAGGCCAGTTCCTGAGGAAGGGTGAGTAGAGAGTCCCCATAGAAGTGCTGGGTTTTGGTGCCCCAATGGGGAGCCAACGGGGAGGACGTCAGTAGGATGTGCACAACTGAGTCCATAGGGATGGCTATTCATTTTGGACTGCTCTTCATAGTGGTAAGTGCACCCAAAAACTGTGCAGGAAGGAGTATTGTACAGTGGTTTGTGCTCTGAAACAGAAATATTCCTTCCTCAGGCATCTGTGGGGACTGGAAGAACCATTTCACAGTGGCACAGAGTGAGACCTTCAACAGAATCTACCAAGAGAAGATGAGGGGTTTGGACGTGGCCTTTCCTTGGGACAGAGACCAGGATCCAGACCTAACTGAGGCCATCTGAGTAATGAGTATCAGCCATCTATTGGCAACAGGGGTAATGGGTTGCTGTTGGACACAGGGAGTTGAATCCTGGGGTATAAATGTCTGCAACATGAAGCAGAGTAACTTTTTTGGTAGCTGCAACCAGCTGAGATGTTTTCCTGGGGTAGCAGGAGAGCAGCAGAGAAAATAGGGAGGGGGATGTGTGTGGAGGTGCCCTTTCTATTTGCAGTTCCCAATACATGGGTGCTCTGAATCCATGGAGTTTTTCCAAGCATGATGTACACTGTCAGGTCTGGGTATTGCACAGGATTGAATTCCTGGGAAAGAATGTCTGTACAAGGCAGTGTTGCCAGTGCACCTCTGTTGATCTACTGTTGATCTATTATCATAGAAACTAAACTAAGTGATGAGTTTAAATGAAGCAAAGCCAACTGTGTGCTGTATCATGGGGATTTACTAGCTCAGCATAGTCAGTGAATGGGAAATATGTGCTGCAGAACAGGAACTTCCTGAGATTCTACCCAAGAACTAGCAGGATCATGGCCAAGTGCATTGCAGATAGTCAGACTTGTAAAGACTTTTTGTCTATGTCAAACCCTACAGAAGGACTTAGTGATATCAAAGAAGGGGAAGACTTTTGTGCATTTTGGCTCAGACACGGTTCTGTGATGTGTGTATCTCCAAGCCTCCACAGAGCATACAGGGAAACCCAGCTCTTTGCAAGTGCCAAAATACAGCTTGTAAAATACCCCACAGCTTTACTTCCTGGACATCCTGCCAGAGTCACTTAGGCATGACTCCAGCCTTGGCCAGACACAACCTGATCTATTCAGCCATAGAAAGTTATCTTATGGACAGTGAGCAGTGCCTTCCATATTGGTAGGTCTGGCATGTTCATGTTGTGCAGTGTCATAGCTAGAAAGTGACCCAACATATAGTAAGACTATTAACCTAGTTGGCAGTGCAGACTGACGTGTTTATGGTGGACCCATTCAGGCCCATCTCATTCTGGTTAATGATCATTAGCGTGGGAGCTTAGAAATAAAGGATATGTGGCACAGCATTAGCAGGTGCCTACAAAGTTATGGTCAAAATTGTTTCCTCTTTTATAAACTACAGTAGAATGATCTAGCTCGTGTGCTGATTGCCTTATTTATATGTTTGCATTCGAGCTATGTGTGATGCATTCTACACCAAGCATGATTATTACTGTCCCACCAGCCTGCTAATACTGTGGGTTTGGGCCACTGCCTTAGCCAGACTTTGTAGAAACTGATTATCAAGCAGCTTGTGGGGCAACAGGCTATGTTCATATCCAAATAAAGATGAGTTAAGCGCTGTGTGGTGTCTCCAACGTCATTCAGTGCACATATGGTACCCACTTTGACCTTGGAGATATTAAAGCATTAGATACAGGCCTGATGCGATGAGCAATGATGCATACAAAAGCCTTTTATTCAATATAAAATGACCGAAAGGCTTTGTTGGCTACTGGAAAAGAAGTTTTAAGCCTCTTAAACTCCTTTTCCAGCAAGAGAAGAGCGTATGGAAAATGCAGCAAATACAGGTGTTCCAGCTGAAGAGTTATTTTCATGATTGCTGTTTCTCCAGTTAACTCACATCATGAATATGTAGAAACTAAACTCTGTGCTCAGGGGAAGCCATCATTTGTATTTTATGCCCTTGAATGTTCTCACCTCGGATCCACCACCAAATTTCGCATTGCATTAATGCACTGATGTCAAGTCCCAAACAAAATCTCTTTGGTAACTTGTTTCAGTTCTCACATCTAATCTTCATCCCATAGAAAACAGCCATGACAGGCTTCTTAAGATCCCGCTATCTCAAATATATTGATCTGAGGAGCACAGCAAATCTGTTGTCAGAATGTGGAGTGAAGAGCATCTCCAAAGCAAGCACTGCGAAGTATGAGCATTGCTACCCAGGTGCTCTGTGTGATACTAACCCACCAAAGTTTGGGTATAAGCTCTTTCCCACCTTGGCTGCACAAAGCCACACTCTTCATACTCTTTTTTACACTAGGAATGCTAATGATACTAAATCTGGATCCTCAGAACACGGTGATGATGTTATTAGGAGACAGCACAGACACTTATTATCTTCAGAGAAACTGATCACCTGGTTAAAGACACAGGAGGTCTTTGTCGTCCCACGTTCATAACAAACTGATAATGATGATGCTAAAGCAGCCAAAGACACTGCTTTCCCTGGTGTGAATGCACTGGACAAATCAAATGTGTGGCTGCAGTAAAATCAAGACACTTAGCTTATTTTCATGCTTTCCTGAGGAGATGCATCAGAGCTGGGGTCTGATCCACCTGCTCCAGCACAAGGTCGTCTGTGGGATGCAGCATGGAGATCATGAGAGACAGTGGTCACACCTGTAATGTCCCATTGCCACTTGAACCCAAACATTAGGTCAGACATAGAACAAAATAGAATAGTTCAGTAGGAAGGGACCTAAAAAGATGATTGGGCCCAACAGCCCAATCTCTTCACAATTAACTAACCACTGAAACATACTGTTATGGGCATTATCCAAATGCTTCTCACCATAGTTTTGGCTGGGAAATTTGTATATCCATTTTATGTACTATTTCTCCATCGATCCTTTTACAGAGCTCTGTTCTGCATTTTTGATGAAAATAGTGCTGATTCCTTACTGGTGTTTAAGCTGCTGCTGAGTTTATGTTTTCATCCACCAAACTGGCATTCTTATCATACAAGGAGATCAAGTCAATAAAATAGGATTTACATTTTAACCTATGCTGGCTATGGTTGACTGGCTATGACTGAAAGGAAATCTTCTTCAACAGCAGCAAAACAATGTTCTCCGTTACTTTTCCAAGGACTGAGGTTAGACAGACAGGTCTGTAGTTTCCCAGATCTTCCCTCATGCCACATTCCCACTTTGAATTTACTGGACTGTTGAGATAAATCCATTTCTAACATCTGCTGATTCCTTTGGAACTCTGGAGTGGATCTCACCAAGCTCCGTGGTTTTATGAACAACAGGACCCTTACAATTTCAGTGGCCACAGAAAGAAAATCGCTGCTCCCTTAATAATGAACCTGAAACTCACAGTCCATCATTTGCATTTTATATCCAAGATTATATTAATACTATAAATAGAGATTAAAAAAAAAAGTTTCCTTCAGAACAAGCAAATCAGGCCAAGGTTCTAAGATTCAGTATGATAGCATGGCATATGGGATCAAAATCAGAGAGGCAAGGGTGCAAAATGAGATAGGTAGAGTAAAGGGTACAGCAGGTAACAACATTCTGTTGCAAAACCACTTTTACAAGATGGGAACGAGTAGGGAAAGAGTTTATCAGCAAAGCAGAAAGGACAGGAAGATAGTGAAAGCGTGTGCAAACTGTGCTGAAGTTTTGACTTATTTCCACTTCCAGTTTTGCTAAAATTCTTCCATTATGACGCAACTAAAATAATGAAAGAGATGTTAGACATGTTGAAATACTGAACGTACACTTAGGAAAGACAGGTATTTTGATGGGAATTTAAAATCACAGTCCTTTCCAAAATCACCATTAAGTATTTGGGGAAAAGGCAATGTTCATCCTTAACAGTGCTTGTGATATGGGGAGGTGCCAGGTTCTGGTTGGTTTTATCTAATGTATGTGTTTAGAAATGAATGAATGAATGAATGAATGAATGAATGAATGAATGAATGAATGAATGAATGAACGAATGAATGAGAAAGAGAAAATGTGACCAAGAGAGGACAGAAGAAAGGGAAAGAGGGAGAGAAGGAAGAATGCAACTGTAGATGATTTTAGAAGATTCAGTCTAAATTCAATTCCTGGAAAATATTGAGCAGAAAGCTAGTGCTTCTGTTTGTAGTCCCCCAGAAGGTAACATGCTACGAGTCATCAGCAAACATCAGTTTGTTGAATTTAACTATCAAGCAAGCAATCAACTCTACAAATACGAAGCAGGAATTACTGGCCAATCTCTCACAGGCAGACAGAAGCTAAGGATCAGTATCAAAGCACAACTGAATCAATAAAATGTGGGGATTGTGAAAACAACAAACTTCACCTGAAACGTCTGTAACAAGAAGTCTCATTTATGTGTAAAATGTGTGACCCTCATCTTCTCAGCAGCTCTGAGACCTCTCCTGCACATCAGTGACTGGATGTAGGCATCAGCCTTCAAGAAAGGTGTTTGCCAGCAGTTGCCCAGCAGTTGGCCTGCTTGAGACCAACCATGATGGAGGCAGAGCTCAGTTGCACTGAAGTGGTTGTGATGATACACAGACTTGCTATGAAATGCAATATGAATATGAATGATGTGTTGTAAACAGTCCCTGGGTTGCACACTCTAAGCAGAGGAGTACATCACGGATGAACTAATTCTTCAGCTCTTCCAACTAATGCACACTCTGGGAGAAATTCATCTGTAGCTGTATTTTCTTGCTGGACATCTCCAGTACAGGTGTCTGAAGCTATAAAATGAATTCAGCCAGCTCTAAGGGGTGATAGATGATGTCTGCTGAGCATGCAAGCTATCTAAATGCATTTTCCAGGCACAAAAATCTGTCATGAGGAAGATCCCACACATGACAGAAGCATCATCATATCCCTGCAGCATCGTGTCTCTACATGGCCATGGGTGATCCATCCGCATGGATGGACCTGGGCAAGGAACCTCATGAGGTTGGGCAGAGAGGATCCTTATGATTTTCAACGTGG
>NW_024884874.1:0-11623 GCF_019232065.1 Centrocercus urophasianus
GGACCGAGGGGACATGGAGGCACAGAACCACCAAGGAGGGGACAATGGGGGGATGCTGGATGCACCAAAACCACCAAGGGACAGCAGGAGAACACAGGAGTAATGCGGGGCCCCAAAAGAGTGAGATTATGGGGGCATCCCATTGGGGTTAGGGGCTCCTAGAGGTCCTGACTTTGAGGGGGGGGTGATGGTCTTGGTGGTGGGAGGGTTAGGAGGTTGCTCATTGGGGCTGGGGACTCCAGGGACTCCAGGGTCTCCTATACGATTTGTTGGAGGGGATCTTACTGGTCTTGGGAGGACTGGGGAGTCCCATTGTGGCTGGGGGTCCCGTTGGGTTGTGGGGCTCTCTGGGCTCCTGTTTCAATGGGGAGAGTCCTAGAAAGGGCTGGGAGGTGTGTGCATTCCCAGGGGTCCTGTCTTTCTTCCAGGGGCTTTATTATATTTGGGAAGAAATGGGGAGTCCTGTTGAGGCTGGAGTTCCCATTGGCACTGAGGGATTTTGGAGGGGTTGAGAGGTCCTGGGGCAACGTGAGGGGACTCCGTAGGGGTTGGGGTCCCCGGGTTTGCAGTCATCCCCCGGAGACCTGCAGCCTAGAGCTCTGGCTCCACCCCTTCCATCTTGCCCCCCCAGCAGCCCCTCGAGACACCTCAGTGTCCCCTCAGTGTCTCCAGGAGCCCCTGCTCTGTGGCAGGATGCAACAGGACTGCTCCAGAACCACACTGCGTTGTTCTGTGGCAGGGGGCTGGGGGTGAACCCTGTCACCTCCCTGCCGGGTCTGGGGGTCTCCAATCTCCTGCCATTTCAGGAGGGGACATGGTGGCATCAAGGGGACACGTGGTGATGCGCGCAGGAGATGACGGGTACATGGTCACCATGGCCTTGGTGATACCAGGACCCCCACGGGGAGCCCAGAATCCCCTTGTGGGGTCATGGTGGCTTTGGGCATCCTGGAACCAACAACGAGGATGCCAGGAGCTCTGCCACGGGGACACCGGGACCCTTTGGTGTGCTTGAGGTGGCTTTGGGGATACCAGAAACCATCACGGGACCACTGGGAAGCAACATGGAAAGCACACAGCAGAAATGACATAGAGGGGGGCATGGAAGGGACACACGAGGAGGTGATACGTAGGGACACAGAGAGGAACAGGGGGACAGACATGAGCAGGGGACACAGGAGGGGATGCATGAGTTCTTGCTGACACGTTGAGGAGAAACTGACACGGAGCCAGAACCTCGTCACGTGATAACATTTTTATTAAACAAAACCACCTTTGTAAAACACAACTCTCTTCCCGTTTTCACTGGCCACCTCCGCCACTTCCTCCCTCAAACCCCAGGATGTCCTCAGCACGTCCCCAGCACGCCCCCAGTGCTGACCTCCATTTTGTCCCTGACATCCCCAGCCAATGTTTGGGAAGTGGTACGAACTTCTGTACACCAGAACGAGCTATCGTGGAAATTATAGGGGCTCAAACAAACTTGAGTTTTTCTGTATGGTTCCCCATAAGAGATTGCTTTAAAAAACAAGCAACTGTGAAACCCACCACATCCATGCGCTGTGCAGGGTGGAGCGAAGGAGGCGCAGGAGCAGCCAGAGGGGTCGGCAGTGGTAGTTCTGGTGGTGCAACAGCAGGCAGCAGCAAAGGCCGGCCCTGCAGCTCAGAGAGCTGCCCGAGGGATGGCAGCAGCCCCCACAGTGGGTCGGGGGGGTCCAGGCAGCAGCCCGTGCTTCCTCGCTGACTTCCTGCTGTACTGTGGGAAGTCGGGGAGCTGGGCGATGAAGCAAGGAGGGGCAGGGCTGCTGGAGACATCAGGGCTTTGTGGCTCCTTGGCACTGATCCATGCAATGAGTTGTTCTCTTTCCTGGCTGTCTACTTCCCCCAGCAGCTCGTCCTGAAGCAGGTCACCCTTCAGGTATTTCTCTCTGACTCTGGAACCATCTTGGTTCTCCCGGGGATCCGCGAGAGCACCTGCCACGTCTGAAACAGCCAGAGCATCCCCCCAAACGGCGACAGCTGCCTTGCTACACCCACTCTATGCAGACACCCACCCGCCAGCTCTGCGTCCTCAAACTCACCGCTGATCCAGGTGAGCAGCTCCTCAATGTCCACCATACCATCCAACACATCTGAGCTGGTCACCACTGCTAGAAATGAGTCACTGGTTCAATTTTACTTACACAAAAACACATGTTGGAGAAGCAGAGCTCAAGCATTCTCGTTGGACATCTGAACTCTTACCCATCATGAGCAGAGGGTGAGAAATCTTACTCAGAATCCACAACGACAAACGATGCTTCCATGCTGGTTGCATTCCATGCCACAGAACGGCCAAAAACTCCGTCAGCCAAGCACTGGCAGAAAACAAGAGTACACATTTTTAGCATTTCATCATGAATTAAAAGTATAGACTCAGTTTACTATTAAAATTGAAAGGGAAAAAAAATCTCTATACATATATACGTTAGTCTCCAAGTTGCCAGGCATCAGTTTTCAATGGAGAAAAGCCACATTTGACATCTGCTTCTATAGCAGAGTCCATCTGGCTTTTGAAAGTTATTCTGTTGTGGATAAAGACGTGAACATAGACTAGAACCTCCTCTCGCTCTCATAATAGAAGCGACTTGGTGCCATCTCTTTGAAGAGGGACGATGGGGACTCTCCCAAGATCCCTTGGTTCTGACAGATGTGGTGGCCACGTTCCTCAGAGCCCTGGCACCCCGAGATCCTCATTTTCCAATGCGGTGCTCTCTTCCAATGACACACAGAGCAGAGCAAAGCCCACGATTTTGCTGCATGTGAAAGGTGTAGCTAAGTATGAGGCCTGAGAGGAGACTTTTTCCTTCCAACTCACTCTCCTTTAGATCCCTGGTGGGAATAGAAGGGGTTTTTGGGAGGCGCTGGGAGCAAGACACTGCAGCTGGGCGACTTGTAGGGAAGGGATAAAGAGAAGCAAAGAAATGGCTGCCTGCCCTCAGCGTTCTGACCTGAAATCCTCCCCAGGGTATGCATCCAGGAGAACAGCTGCCCTGTTTTTTGAGAAGTTTCTCTTGTACAGAAAATCACTGGCTGTTGGACCACAGGGAAAGAGATGGAAGAAAATGCAAGAAAGGCCTTGTACCAGGTCAGGTGTAAATTATCCTGATATTACAAGTAGAATAGGAGGGAATATCACAACTGTTTCCAAGAAGCTATTGTCACATCACCCACCCCAATTGCTCATTACTGTGACTTGTAGCAGACTTTCCAAGTCACAGTCTGAACCAATACATGAGCACAAGTGCCTGGTGCAGGAGAGAGACGAGGCTGCATTCCTCAGCTCCCCCCCTCCACATCCCTCCCTGCACTGTTTTGCTTCTGTTTGTTCCACACCCCCTTGCCTGGTTCACGATTAAGTGAAATGCCGTTCTGAAACGATTCTAAAGAAACGCATTCCACATCACTCATCTTCCTCAGTGCCACACTGTGTAATCAGTGACTATTAAGATGTTATAATTATGAAATAAACAAGAGAGTTTTATGAAGCAGAATATGATAATAAAAAGAGAACAAACAGAAGGCTTACCCCCTACCCAGGGCTCACTCACAAAACTCCAGCAGGGCCAATCTCCAGAAGAGCTCCTTCCCCACTGGCAGCCAGCTCTGAAATACGTTCAGGAGAGCAGCACAGCTGAATTGCCTTCACTGTGCTCCTCTGGCTGACTAATGGCTCGCCTCAGGTGATCACTCAGAGGTTCAGGCCATGACTTAGCAGTTCCCATATGCACACCTAAACATTTCCTGAACGCCTCCAGGGAATCTGACTGCAGTCCCTCCCTGGGCAGTCTGTCCAGGGTCCAACCACTCTTTCGGAGGAGTTTTTCCTAACGTCCAGCCTGAGAGAACTCTTGTTGCTCTCAAGGTTCTTTCATTTCTTCACAAAGCTGTTTCAAAATCTTCATCTGGGAGGGAGCACGTGAACCTAATGAGATTCAACAAGGTCAAGTGTAGGGTGTTGCACCTGGGTCGTGGCAACCCCAGATATCTGTGCAGGCTGGGAGAAGAACTAATGGAGGGCGGCCCTGCTGAGAAGGACTTCAGCGTCCTGGTAGACGAAAAACTTCACCAGAGCCAGCAGTGAGACCTGGGCTTGTTCAGTCTGGAGAAGAGAATACTCTGGGGTGTTGTAACCTTCACCCATTCATTTTCCCTGGGAGACCGCAGCTTGGCCAATTACCGAGGTGACACCAATATGGTGAACAGCAAAATGGTGCTTTAATGAAACTAACACGTGCTTATACATGGAAAGGGGAGGGCCTAACGCGTTACAACCCGAAGATGGCGCAAGTGCCTAATACAACATCTCCCCCTCCCCATGCCAAGAGGAGCCTTGCCCCGTTACAATACGCGATGTGCTAAACCTAAACAACATATATCTTAGAATTTGTCCTGCATTATACAATATTCCAATTGCGTGTACAATATTCCGATTTTCTCAGTCATTCGTTGTATACAACCTTGCAAACATCGAAAGATACATGGCAAGCACAACATTAATCCTAGAAATATAAGAAGCCCTATTACTAATGCTTTAAGTAACTGCTTAAGCCGTGGCCCAATCCCACCAAACAAATTCTCCAACCAATTTCCAAAGGGATCTTCCTGTATTCCAATCTTTTTTGTATGTTCTTTTAGCAGTTGTAACTTCTTATGTAGCGATTCACTGTGATCGCTTAAATTGAAACACATCCCTTCAAAGTCGTTGCATCCATGACCCTGTGCCAGGAGTAGGAAGTCGATCGCTGCTCTATTCTGGAGCACAGCATGCCTAAGGCTATCAACGCCCATGAGTAGTTCGCTTAGGTGTTGTCGGCAACTGCGAGGTGATAGAATAGTTAATTTCCCCAGGTAACATGGTCCCCCCACCGGTATTCTCGGGATACCCTGCCAAACCCTGTCACCGCATATCAGGAACACCCCTGGTGGTAACATCTTTGAACCTCCAACAACACTAACTCTCTCATTACTCCTATCCAGACCATTATCATCAAATTTACCTTTCAATAGTTTTCCGGTGGTGACATTATATTGCGGCCTCCTGTGGGGGTATCCGTACCCTCCCTGCGGCTAAGATTGCATGATGTTGCAGCAACAGTCACTCATGGTGATATTGCACCACTGCTGTGGCGATGTACAATTGTTACACAGGGAAACCTTTCCACCCATTCACGGTTTTCAAATGATACCACTGCCGAGTATGATTTACCACGCACCCACAGTACGGGCCAGACCACCTGAACACCTCACCGTTCAGCGGGTCAACAAGCGTGTGTGGGATGGTTCTATTATGGCTAGAGTCCCACAACAAAGGTCAACCCCTCTTAAGGAGATCCTGCGCGATCCCACGTTGGGAAAGCAATCCTTGTAAGGCAAATTGTTCAAAACATATGCATCCCTCTGAATTATTACCCACGCTCTGAGATCCCATAAGCAGCAATTCAGGGGGGTCCCACGAAAGTGATGTATTCAGCATGCGGATCAGGCAAGCTGAAATATTAGCACCTGAAGTAAAGTACTTTTCGCAAACAGTTATATTATCTACGTATCCCAAAAACAGCAACCTATCAGTAGAAAAATTCAAAGGTACCCCTATAAGGCACATGTGGAATGGTGAAGTGGCCGATTGCACTCATCATATCACAGGGTATGTTGTACAGGTTCAAGGATGACACGCATAAGGTTGATCACATCATACAGCAGGAGGCTAGAAGCCATAAGAGCTTCTACTGCCGACATGGTCATGGGAGAACGCAGACCTTTGCTTTTAACCAAATCCGCAAGGCAAGTAATTGCCTTGGAGTCCAGAGGGGTCCAAGCTTGACCCTCTGTTTTTACTACTACAGGGAGGGCGAATGTCGTAGTTGTCGGATATGCCGTTCGTAAATCCTCTCTCGCCCTAGCCCAGTCAGTGAGTGTAGGTGGGGCCCATGAGGCAGTCATTGCAGGATCCTGCCCTCCCTGGGTGAATCCCGAGGCTGCTCGCACCGGGACGCCACTCCCACACCCTTCACAAGACGGAGTGGAACATTCCACCCCCTTTTGGGAGCGGCTGCGGCAACAAACAGAGTCAGGCAGCAATGAAGCACCGCCCCCGCTCTCACATTTCACCAGCCGCGCCGTATCCTCTCTGGCCAGCTCACCCTCCCCCACTGCCCTCTTAACAGGTGTGCAACAGGCCATGTTATATTCCTCCGCACCTCCCCCTCCCCCCTCATCCCTGAAGGGTTTCAACAAAGGATATAAACCCTGAGCTGGATAAGGAGGCGGGGATGGAGCCTCTCCGTCCCTGCGGTCCCACGATCCTTGCCCAACTTCCTCCCGCCTTGGTGTCGAAGCCTCCGCCTCAGGCGGGGCCGAGGGGACCGGCCCCAACTTGCCCTCCAGCAAACCTGCAGGGGAGACAAGATACCCCCCCGTCCCCAGCCCTAACAGCTCCCTAGCTCGATCACTCGCCATTTTCTCCTCCCTCGCCATCTTAAACACCCCAAAATCAATCCCCACACCTTGAACTCTGCCGCCTTTTGGGTAGTCATTGCCCTCTTAGAGAGCATGGCGGTGAACGCATCCCAATTAGTGGGATTGTATAAGTCAGAGGGAGATGCCAGTAAGCCCTCCCTCTCCAGCAGCGAAAGAACCACTGCAACCTCCTTCTTAGAAGGAACACTTCTCCCGCAATAGGTTTTACATGCGTGAAGAATCACCTTAATAACAGCTTCCATATCGCCCCAGGCTAAACGCACGTCTAGCCTTCACTGGGTGCTTCCCCTAACATCCTAGGGGGATCCTGGCTCCTTTTCCCGAGCCTCCCGCCTGACAAGAAGTAATGCGCACTCCTCCCCATCCCCGGGCTTCCACTACTCCGCAGATTTGAATTTACCGCTCCGAAGTGGGATCCTGCGCCACAGACAGACAGCTGACTCACCCCCAGAGATCACGTCGGTCGGGGTCACCATTTGTTGTAACCTTCACCCGTTCGTTTTCCCTGGGAGACCGCAGCTTGGCCAATTACCGAGGTGACACCAATATGGTGAACAGCAAAATGGCGCTTTAATGAAACTAACACGTGCTTATATATGGAAAGGGGAGGGCCTAACGCATTACAACCCGAAGATGGCGCAAGCGCCTAATACAACACTGGGGAAACCTGATGTGGCCTTCCAGTAATTAAATAGGAACTTATAAGCAGGAGGGAAGGGTGGTGCTATAAAGACTATTAAGACTAGAATGTCTTGAACCTCAACAAAATAATTTCAAAAGTCAGATGGACTCTTTTACAGAAGCTTGTTACGTGAGAGCAAATCTGACTGCAGGAAAATCAAAACCCTTTCATGGTGACTTTGGTAAGTAACCTGCAGAAAAT
This sequence comes from Centrocercus urophasianus, assembly GCF_019232065.1. Lineage (NCBI taxonomy): Eukaryota > Metazoa > Chordata > Aves > Galliformes > Phasianidae > Centrocercus > Centrocercus urophasianus. The sequence continues at coordinate 7,403 of NW_024884874.1, forward strand.
ACAACAAGCATAATGTGTCCTGATTAAAAAACAAAAACAAACCGAAAAGGACAGGTGCCTGTATCAGATGTCCATAGCTGCAGAGGATCTTCCAGAAGGAGGCAGCAGAACCTTATGCTCACACTGCAGTACAGGAGCAGAAAACTACCGGGAATATCTGGGTTCCTCCCGGGAAGGCAAAACTGCACAGAGATGCACCAGCTGGGTTTGGCAGTGCCCTCCCACCCTCAGATTTCCTGCACACAGCTTCACATCGCTCCCCTTCACCCTGTCCTACCTCAGAGACTCAAGGAGCACTGATTTGGTACAAAGCACAGCAGTGTCGCATTAAAATGCAAGTTGTGTTTTCATTGTCAGGGGTATTACAGCCCAAAGCTTGGAGCATTGCCTCCAAAAACCATGCCAGGATGGCGGCTTGGTGCTCCGAAGCTGCATAGGTTCTACTCTGGACCAGTTGGAGTACAGCAGCTCATGGAATGCCACAGGACAAATCAGGCCATGCGCTCTTTGTCGATGTCTAATTGTGGCTGTTTTTTATTGACTACAACCAAACTCGTGGTGCCGAGTTGGCGGCACTCGGAACGCTGCCCTGTAACGCTGCGCTGCATCGCTGCCTGCTGATGCTCGTCCTCTCAGTCCTTCAGCTGCAGCTTCTGCATCATCTCCACAAGGCTGTTCATTGCGGAGCACTGGAAAGAAACAAGGCAAGTTAGAGATAGGACAGGAACAATCTGGGGAGATCTCCCTACGCAAATATGATCAGTACACTTGCAGAACGGCCCCATGCAGCACAGCACGTTCCTGCCATTCAGGTCACTGGCGTTACTTCCCACAGAAGCTGCCTATGGTAAGATTCATGCTCTGCTGGGGGAACAAGGTTTCCAAGGTCACAGTGCCTGACATGGCAAGGCTCTTTATCACAGCAAAACCCTCCGGCCATTACCAACATGCCCTTCTCAAGCCGGAGGAAGGCACCCAAGCTTCCCTGGGCAGCTCTCACTGACGGCTGATTTCCTCAAACACACAGCTGGGTGTTTTTCTATTAAACTGCTTGCCCTGAGATTCTGCAGTATCTGTCATGTCTGACAGACGGAGGCACTGAGCACAGCAAGAGCCATGTCTGTGCTCACCAAGGACTCACCTCTGCACGTGCAGCAGCAGCTCTCAGAGCAGCCTTCTTCAGTTCCACTCTTCTTGCTTTTCGTTGTCTTCTTGCTGTAAAGCAAGAATAAAACTGAATTCATTTTGTCTGCAGCAAAACTGCAGAAACATAGGTACCATAAAAACAGATGTCGGGAAAAAGATAAAGGAAATTGGAAGCCTCTCAGTGAATGACATTTCCAGTGGAAAGGTGCAGAAGACCACCATGGAGGTAACGGAAAGAGACGGGGTTACATGGCACCTCACTGCCTTGGGCCTTTGTAGGCTTCAACTTTTTTCCCCTCTGCAGAGAAGGAAAAAGCAAAGCAAACCCTCTGCAACTTCAGTGTGCTTGATAAGGGCAGCACTGCCCTACAGGGTGGTACCACAGCACCTTCTTACATCTCAGCTTGGTGCTCCATGCTGCAGCAGGCCCAGGCTGTGCTGCTGGAGCCAGCACGCTGCCTCTGCTCTGAGCCCTCACTCTTTTGTTAGCAGGCAGCTGCGCTGCTGTTTGCTGCTCTGCTTCCAAGCCCTTGCATTTGCCTCCAGCCGGGGACTTGGAGACAGAGCGGGGGCACATGGCAGGGGAAGGTCTTCTCCCTGAGCTGGGACCTGCTGCTGTGGGAAGCCCTCCAGCCTGGAGACGAGCTCTCTCTGAAAGGACCTCCTGCACCGCTTTCGCGTAGATCTTGGCACTGGGCTCAGCACCTCTCTCTGGCAAGAAAAGAGAAGCAAGAAGATACGAGAGTGCGATACTGCTTTCAGTCTGCAAAATGGGCCACAGTGCTGGGACATCTCATCTGGAGTGGTCACGGACCACTTACTTTTTTTTTTTTTCTTTTTTTTTTAAAAAAAAAAAAAAAAAAAAGAAAAAAATTACTTCCATACTGTTGGAACTGTATTATTAATAGGCTGTGATTCCCATCCTACCCACCCCCTAAATGCACGATTTCTAATAAACACAATTTAGTGAAGTAAGTGTAGATGGAAGCAGTTTTAATTAATGCACCTGTATCAGTGTCTGACTTTAGAAATATATAGAGCAGAGTGTTAATGCACGTACCCTGATGCAAGTACAGTGACCAGAAAGTAGCTCACTTTAGTTTTGATGGAGTACAAGGGAGTATGCTGCTGAATATTAAAGGCAGTGAGATACAAATTTGTAACAAACTAGAAGTCTGATTAGAGAAGTGCACTTGCTATTCTAGAAAGGCTTGATTTACTTAGAAAATAGATAAAAACACAACCACAATATAAATTAGAATGTAGGCCGAACAACAGAAGGGTAGATGCTACAACACTGACAAAGTTTAAGTGTGTGCCACTTCTGTTGAGAGGAGGAGGATATAAAGGTATACATGTAGGACACATAGATTAGTTAACAGTAAGAGACTTTATGTGTGTTTTTTGCTTCCATTATATTTATTACTTTGTAGAGACTTTTGTGAATGTTAGACTTCTTTTATTGTTTTATTATATTTATGTATAAAACAGGTTGACTATGCTTTTTTAAAATAAATAAGCAAAAAAAGTCTGTATGAATGCCTCTGTCATCTTTTGTAGGAAGTTACCAGTGAAGAGCTGGTATGGTGTTTTTTGGTGTTTTTTTTTTTTTTTTAAATAAAACTGTTTAGACCAGTCAACATCAGAGACAGTAACTGTGTTTTTACTTTAACAGATGGAACACTTCATAAATCCTTAAGCAATGTGTCCTGACTACTTAAATATGAGTTCAGATTATTTTTATTTTTTTAACTAGATATAGGTACTAGCATAAAAACTGGCACTGGCAATAGACGCACTTAACTATAAGTTGCATTACAAAAGATCTGTTTTTTGTTTGTTGTTTTTAAATATATACTTTTTTTTTTTTTTTTTTTTTTTAATTAAACTTCATTCTTCTCCCCACAAATGGTTGGTACTTGACTGGGACTGTTCTTGCTTACTGATGAGCCATTTGGTTCCACAGAAAATGGAATATGCCTTGAATTCCCTCTAGTTGCTGTGCCTTTGCGGCAGCATTTCTTTTCAAAACTCTGGCAATAGTCATTAAAATCAGTGAGGACTATTGAAATTAGTGAGAAATTGGGTTTGAAATTATTAAGCAGTAGTCAAAACTCAACAATGTACTGAAATGTGTTTCAAGTTCATAATGCTTGGGTTGTTCCTTGGTCCTCGTGAAGATGTTTCTGAAAAATGTAGTGCCTTGTATCTTTTTTGATCATCATTGAGTAGAACTCTGTTGGTTTGTCTTTTCATTTTGGACACAGAATTAATCCACAAACGTTGCTCAATTTAACAGGCTCCTATTTCTCTCTTACCTTCTAAATGCATCTCATGCACTCAAATAGGCTCCAGATGATCTCTTAGAAATATTATGAAACTATAATTAGGTACAATGGTGTGTATTTCTTACTGCGGTTATGACTGAACACAATAAGGAAGGGTAGCAGTATATAATACAGTTAACCAGATACTTTAAAACTAACAATACAAAAATCTAGTTTATTGCTTTTGTAACTAAATTTCTATATTTAGAGAGTCAATGCAAAGGGGAAATTGTATTTAATTTATTCCACGTGGAAAATCTACATGGCCATTCATAAAGAAGTATTTTATTTTGGTGGAAAAAAAAAACAACTACAAAATCCCTGAAATTTTTAATGTTACATCATGTAATTTACATGTAGAGGATTGTTAGCTGATGAATTCAGGGGAAGACACTGCTACATGCTCTACTCCAGCTGAACTTACACCATGCTCACTACAGGTGTGCCAAGTGCAAAATTGTACATAGTTAATCAAAGATTGAAACATCACTCATTGTCAGTTACTGTCCTATGTACTGAGGTTCACACAGCAGATAAATCATTAATTTTTAGAGTTAAGGAGATACGTTTCCTGTTAAATCTGTGAATTCTTCTGGAATGAATTTATAGTCCTCTTCTACCCTTCCAGCCAAAGGTCATTCCAAATGCTATATGTGGAATTTGTCTGAAGGGTAAGGAGTCCAACAAGAAAGGAAAAGCTGAAGCTCTTATACATTGCTCCCAGTGTGACAACAGTGGTAAGTATCTG
>NW_024884874.1:11633-24818 GCF_019232065.1 Centrocercus urophasianus
AAGTATAGTCCAGAAAACAGACTCTTCATCCTGAGATTCATCTTCTGTAGAGTGTGAGTATTTCTGGGTTGCCTCCATCTCCTCTGGATTGTAGGAAGCCTCGCCAAATGGATGCTGTACGACTGTTCGATCATAGTAGACTTTCATTTCAAACTCACTCTCCTGGTGACTCACTCTCCTGCCCATAAATCCCTATTCCCACTGGTCGGCGGAAGTGTGCTGCTACATGGACAACGTCTTGGCCACAAGTAACAGACTGTAACTCGTACTCGTCAAAGCTGGGGTGAAGAGTCATATCGGATACATACAAATCCGCATCACCTTTTAAACTCTGCATCTGAAGTACTATCTTTCCCTCATGATTTAGTCTCAAGTAGCTGTAGTTTCCTGCTCCAATCTGGCCTTGAACAACATGAAGAAGAATCCATTCTTCAGGTACATCCTCTTCCTCAAAGGCGTTTACCAAACATAGTACTCGAGCTGCCACAAATACTATCAGGATTCTCCTCCAGCGTGCTGCCATGGCTCTTATGTTTTATTCTGATTCTTCCTATTGTCAAGTCCAGTACTCTGCGAATACAAAACGATTTAGAGTTAGTATATTTAATTCCTGGAAGGAATCAGGTTTTGTTCACACCAAATCAAGCAACTTCAATAAAAGCTGGTTATTTACTGAGAAAACACAATGCGCTAAATGACGTGTAGATTATTTCTCTGCCCAAAAGCAGCATATTGTCACTGAAGAAGCGTGTGTACTTTCATCAAGTTTTTGTTACTATATGAACGCTCAGCTCTTTACAGCACTTACCTACACGACAGCTCAGGCTGCTGGGGCAGGGCAGAGAGGGAAGGGGCTGTTACACAATCAAGGCTCCCGCACCCTTTCCCTCGTTGCACGCTGCTGCCCAGGCGGCCTCAGCACAACAGCTGCACACAACGCACGAGCTCTAAACCTTGCCGAAGACTTCCAAAGAATGCAGCTGACCGAATTTAAATGCCAGTCAAGGGTGCTTTAAAGCTTCAGATGGCTTCCATCCCTTCGTGCCTTCCGCAAAGACTGTACAATTACCTTAAACATGACAGCTACTGCTAAACTGTTCGTAACCTGCTAGCATCAAAACAAACCGCATGACTCCCGCTGAAACGGGACGCTGAAACGGGTTTTACAGATGACAGACGGAGGAAGCTCCCAGCTTACGGTCGCATGGGCCTCAAGGCCCCAGTTCTGCAACGACAGCATACAAGAGAACAGCCCCGCCCTCGTAACCTTCCAAACCAACAAAAACCCCTCTGAACAGCGACAGAAAAATAGCCTTCTACCTTTCGCTGCGCAGCTCACCTCCGTCCCGCCCCGGGGCTTCGGCGACTGCGAGGCCGCGGCTCCGTAGACGTGCGGCAGGGCAGGGTGGCTCGGAGAGATCCCGCCCCAAGGCGAGCCGGCACACCCCGACAGCAGCGGCCGCACAGAGGCAGCGCGGAGGCCGATTCCGAAGAGCCTCCGGGCCCGGCACCGCCCCTCTCGCTTCGCCGCTCCCCTCGAACCCGGCCCGGACAGCGGCGCGACAAGCGGGCACCGCCTCTCAGCCCCGCCCCGCAACCGCCACTCACCGCCCTTGCGGCCGCCGCCGCCGCCTCCCCGCCTCTCCCGCGCACCGCGGCAGGCGGGCCAGGCGGGGCTGCGCGCAAGCCGCAGACTGAACCCTCTGCTATCGCGAGAGTTGGGCTGCGCGCGCGGCCGTCGCTCTGGCAACCCGCCCCGCCCACCTGCTCTTGTGTGACTGCACAACGCGCAGCGGCGCTTGTCCCTCTCGGCGACCCGTCGGCAGCGTCGCGGTTGCCATAGTGACCTCCCACGAGATCTCTCCCCGCCCGTTGCTCGGCGGCTGGGCGGCTTCGTCCCGATCCCCCGCGCAGTTAGGAGGTCGGGACGCACCCCGAGCCGCCGGCGGTGCCCCGCTGTAGGATGGAAAGCGAGGGCGACAGCTGTTCGTGGGGAAGGAGAGAAGACCCTGTGGTCGTCCGCGAAAAACGTCTGTTTAAGTCCAGGTTGCCGGAGTGCCTCGTCCAGGTGGCGTGCGGACACCAGCACTGCGCCTTCCCGCTGAATCGCAACGAGCTGTGCGTCTGGAATACAGCTGGCAGCCCTGCTGCACAGGTAACAACACCTCCCGCTGTACGCTGTAGAAAAACGTCAAAAGGGAAGGCATGGAGAAAAAATATGGTGATGAAGCATTAGGTTTCACTTCTATGTGTAGAAGGTGCATTTATTGTGAGCTTTGTTGCTGTGATGAGAATAACTCAAGGGGTTTTGGTGGCCTGAGTCTGGCGGCTGGTGAGTTGCATGCAGCCGCTGGCTCACTGCCTCCCAGGATGAGCGAGAGGATCCATAGGGCAACAGTGAGAAAGGCTTGTGTGCTGAGATAGAGGCAGCATAATGAGAGAAGGACAGGGGAAGAAAGTGATGCAAAGGTAAGTGCTTCTTGCAAGCACAGTGGTGCCCAGTCACCTTCTGATCAACTCCTCAACATCTTTCATTGCTGAAGATGATGTGTTATGAGGACAGGCTGACAGATCTGGGAGCCTAGTGAAGAGAAGGCTCCGGAGGACCTTATAGCACTTATAGCAGCCTTCAAGTACCCAAAGGAGACCTACAGGAAAGCTGGGGAGAGACTTCTTAGAAGTGCATGTAGCGGTGGGACAAGAGGAAATGGTTTTAAACTGGAAGAGGCTAGATTTAGACTAGATGTTAGGAAGAAAATCTGTACTGGAACAGGTTGCCCAGTGAGGTTGTGGGTGCCCCCTCCCTGGAAGTATTCAAGGCCAGGCTGAATGGGGCTTTGAGCAACCTGGTCTAGTGGGAGGTTTCCCTGCCTGTGTCAGGGGGGTTGGCACTAGATGATCTTAAAGGTCCATATCAATTCAAAACATTCTATGATTATATGATTCTATATCAGGTGGTATGGGAAGCTCCTTTTGCCAGCTGGGGGCAGCTGCCCTGCTGTATCAGCTCTCTGCTTCCTGCCTGCCCCCAGCCTACTTGCTGGAAGTTGGCACATCAGAATGGCAAAATGAGAAAGCCTTGACACCACTGGCACTGTTCAGCATTGGTTGAATATTTTGCATTATCTACGTGTGGCCGGATTAGACACAAAAACCAGAACAACACCATATAAGCTGCTACAAGGAAAGTTTACTTCATCCCAGTACAGCTATATTGTAAATTATTAAGTGATTTTGGAACAGTGAAAGAAAATGAATTTGAAACAGTTATTTTGTTAATTTTTCAAACATTATCCGTGTAATTTTACATTGTTTGTAATTTTAATTTGAAATGACTTATTTTTCCACCTACTTTTGTCAGCCATTATGTTTGTCAGGACATCAGCATGCAATTTCTGCACTGTCTTTTGGAAGTAAAATCAATCCACTTCTAGTCTGCTCAGCTTCCCATGAGCGTGTGATAGTGTGGAATCTTGATGAATGCACAACGAAACTGCGAGACGGTAGAGTATTATTTACATAACATATATATTAGATATATCTGCAATAGAAGGCAATCACTCACTGCCACCTATAAGCCTAGCAGTGCCGAACCCGTCTCTCAACAATGACCACCTTAACAAACGACCCTCCAACACCTTCTTCCACTACTACTTTTATAATAAGCTGTAATTTCTGAGTAGAACGCATTAACCTCTCAGATTCAACGATTTTTAAAAGTATTTAGAGATACTAGAGATAGAGATACGAGATACTAAAAGCTTTATTTCCTGGTTGCCCTCCCCCGGTGATGCCAAGCCGTAGCGCAGCCCGACCGCCTTACCGCATCCGAATAACCGGAGCGCTGCCGCGCTGGCAGGGCAGGGAGCTGGCCATGGTGCTGACCCGCAGCTGAGGTTGGGCTGGGCTGAATGGCGGCTGTTGGCAGTTTAAATGGACTGAAATGTATAGGAAGAATGAAAGAGAGCAAGTCATGGCTCACTAGTGCCCCAGTGACACTGTCCTAAACATATTGTTATAGCATTATGATTTAGAGGCTTTATGACCCACTTTTTGTGTCAATGTTGTGGAAGAGTCAGGTGGCCCATCATTGTTAAAAATGATGTTGATTTGCCTATCATTTAATGTGTAGAAATTGTGTTTCGTACTCTGCCATGGTGAATGTGCAAAGCTACATATTATTAAAAAAAAAAAAAACACACAAAAAAACACTCGTAAAGAAATGAGAATGTTTTAAATACTTTTATAATGAATGTTATTGTTACACTTTAATCCATGCAAGTGTAACATAGTTTCAGGGAATGATTCAGGGAGTGGGCATGAAATTGGACTAAAAATTCAGGGGAAACAAACATGGAAATTAATTAGAGTCACTTAGTGGAAGATCAGTAGACAGTCTGTGTACATTTAATATAAAGACATTTGAAAGCCAGATTCACTGCTGCTAGATTTCCTTCTTCACCTTTCTGTCTCTGTCCACACGCTCTTCAGCAGATGCTGTGTAGACTGTCTCTGCCCAGACTGCTCTCTGCACAGTCTTGGACTATTTTTTTTCACATTATTTTTATCAAATGTCAGGAAGTTGAGTTCTTTATGTGATTCATCTCTCCATGCTGATAAACCTTGATACATTAATCTGTTATAGAAAGACTCCTCAGTGTCTAGAGTAAAACCTAGAAAAAGGCTGTTGTGGCTGTGTTCTGGTTAGTTTGCAGCCTATGCAATCCTAAGACTTGATAAGATGTCCAAAATCTGTACAGTGTTGAAGGCAGCATCATAAAATGTGGATCTGCAGAACGACTGAGATGAACATAATGATGTGGTGATAAGAGGGATGAAAAATGTCTGTTCTCAGAGCGATTCTTCTCATCCTACTATGCAATGATTTGTAGTGGTGTACTCCCCTGTTCAGCCTTTTCCCAGAGAAGAATTAAAACCAGGAGAAGAAAAGTCTCCCTTGCTTAGTGGTTGAGTGGCTGAAATATTCATCAAAAATATTCAGAAATATTTTTCAAATCTCTGCTCTGCTGGGTTTGAATCAGGATTTCCTGTCTCCAAAATGAACAAGGCACTACTAGGTTCTCTAGACATGCCATTCTGATACAAAAATTCTATCCTTGACATTAGTGAGATTTGATATGCATGCTTATTATTAGTGTTGCAAAGAGTACCATATATGGTCTAGGTAAGGAGGTAGATGGATAAATCTTCCTGGTATATAGTTCTGCACTTTGCTTTCCAATAACCTAGTCTAATTGGACTAGATGATCTTCCAATCCATATTGTTATATATTATTAAATGATGGGTTACTCTGTATATTTTCCTGACAGATACTGGTATAAATGTCTTGTTAGATAGCTGCTATGCAATGTTTGTGAGAATCTTGCTGCATCAGAATTTTAGATTTTGCTAAATCTCAGTAATAATAAAATTGCTGCAGGGTTAACACCTCAAGGAATTATTATTGGAACTCTTCTGAGGTTGGTTCTTCATGTAAGATTTAGTCCAGATGATCAACAAGTGGCAGTATGTGCTTGAAATCGAATCTACATGTTAAGTGCAAAGGTGAGATACCATTCTTTGTAGCCACAGTGCTGTTGTTTCTTGAAGTTCATCGCTTTCAATAAAATCATGATGTGCTACTGTATGCATTCATATTCTCGTTTAGAAGAAAACAAATACAAATGAATGCTGAATAGCATTATCAATGACACGTCATAAAAATGATGACAGAGTAAAGTGTTGAAGTTAAACGATATCCCAGTGTTATGAAAACATCTGAAAAATTACTCCTTTATCACTCACTTTGAAAAAGCAAATGCAACATGTGGTGTTTTCTGCCAGCAGAATGATATACGTGACTATATTTGGCTTAAGAAAATCTTGTTGAATTTATAATTTGAACCTGTCTGATGTTATTTTTAGCAATAATTCTTAGTTATTAAGACCTTGAATTAATTGCCAGTTTTGTTTTGAAATCTGTTTTGCTTTTATTTTGACTTTCCTATTCGTAGAATGAAGCTATACTAGTTAAATTGAATGGCCACCTGGCTCCAGTGACTGCTGCTGAGTTTTGCACGTGGCAGAAAAATATGGTTATATCGGTGTCTGAAGACAGAAGCTTCAAGGCAAGGAAATTCTTGAGCTGCATTTAAAAAAAAATAATAGAATTAATGAATTTTTGAATTAATGTTGTCTTTTTTTTCCTAAAAACATTTGCTGAAAGCTAAGCAAAAGTCATCTTTGATATTATAGAGACCAAGATATTGTTTTTAAGAATTGCTTGCAAAGTTATCATAAAAATTAATTATTTTTATTTATTTATCTATTTCTAATGACAATGAAGGTTTTTCATAGTCAAAACAGTATAGTGAAGTGTTAACTTTGGTGATTTTTATTATCTGGCAAATAAACTCTGGCACTTATTGATTAAACAGAGCCCGACACAATAAAGAGGCAAACAAATGAACAAACCCTGTGGAAAAGAACCTTACTATATTGCATCGCTTTCAGTGGCTGCATTTCCTCGTTTTCACCACTTGATGGCCTTTAAAAGTTTGTTTTTTCCTTAAAGATCTAAGTAGGTGCCTATCTTATTTTGTTTTTCCCTATAGGTATGGGACTATTCTACTAGACTGTTAATGTATCAGTCAGGGATATTAACAGGTAAATTTTCCTTTTTTATATACTTCTGCACAGCAAAATGTATCGATCTGAACAATAAAATAAAATCAGTATGTAGGTGTTTAGTTGATCTAGTAAAAATATTTCTAGTAAACTATATGCTAGCTCATATATTTTCCTTAAAGTGGGTAGGTAGTTTCAGTGTATTTTTATAAACAGTTCTTGAACAGAATATGCGTTTAACTGTTGGCATTTACTGAGATGTGCAAATAGTTCTATTGTCTATGTGCTTTTTTTTTTTTTTTTTTTTAATTTTTTGTAGGAAATGAAAAGAAATACTATAAGTGTACCATGTGTAGGTTTACTAGCAGGGCTTGTTGTTGAAGGCATACATTGACTTTAAAATCAAAAGCTGCGTTTTATAGAAAGATGAGAACAAAAGGAGAGGAGGACAAGCATCTGTGCAGCAAGGACGCTCCTCTCCAGTAGAACTTTTCCTGAGAGTAACCATATGGTTTTCACCAGAACATGCTCCAATTCTGTGCTGGTTGTTCTTGCTTATGGTGCAATTAGAGCAAGTTGGAGCACACTTCGACTGGGGGAAGGAACTATGTGGGAAATGGTTGTTAAGCTTTGTGCTTATCTTTTAGTAGATGCCTCAAAGCAAAGGGAGAGCTCAAACCTATGGTAGGAAAGAAGAGGAAGAAGGAATGACTCCTCTCTGAGCCTGTGGCAGTTGCTTTGATTGAACTGGTTTGTGGTAGCAAGGCCATGAGAATAACAGTAGGTGATCTGACAATGGGGCTCTGAAAAATATTGCTGCTTAAGCCTGGGTGAAAGGGTGCAGCAAACCACGGCCTCTGCAGTGTAGATAGAAGGTTACTGAAAATCACAGCCATACCATTTTAGGAAGGCAGGCTACCGATCTAGAAATGGAAAACCCACTGCAACAAAAAAAAGCGAAGACCCTTTGCCTTAGGGTTTTGTTGTTGTTGTTTTGTTTTGTTTTTACCTTTCTTTATAAATAGGAGCTAGCAATTTTGAATAAAATTTCTGATTCATGTGTATTCTGGAACTGATTGCAACTTTTTTGGAACAGCATTTCCTTTGCTAAGTCTACTAGTTGACGAAGAAAAGAGACAGATCATCACTGGATGTGCTGAAGGACAGGTAGTAGACAAAAAATAATCTCTCTGTGACAAAATAGTCAACTATCATTAATTTATCAAGAAGCATCACAATTTGCATGCTAGTTTTAAAATGCTGCAACATTTTATTTTAGCAAACATAACAATATAACACCTTTATTACAAAATGCAAACTTTTTCCTCAAAACCATGAAAGTTTTTAGAACTGCAATCAGTAAGTATATGCACACTGAGATGCTATATGTATCTGTTTTAAAAGAAAAAAAGAAAAGCAGAATTCTCATTTTTTGGCCAAGAAAAAAACGAATAACCATAAATTGGAGAGACCATGATTTTAATGTGGTGGAATTCTAAGAAAAATGTAATAAATGTACTTGAAGCACTTGAGTTCTTCTTTAATTTAATGCTAGGAATAAATTAATCTGATTTTTTTTCTGTGGCATGTTGAAGCTCTCTTCCTTCAGTGTAAGTGTCCGATGGATAAGCAATTGGTTGAAAGGCCGCAGACAGAGGGTGGTGGTCAATGGCTCTGTGTCCAGGTGGAGGCCGGTAACAAGTGGTGTCCCCCAAGGGTCTGTCTTGGGACCGGTGCTCGTTAACATCTTTATTAATGACATCGATGAGGGAATTGAGTGCACCCTCAGCAAGTTTGCTGACGACACCAAGCTGAGTGGTGCGGTTGATACGGTGGAAGGAAGGGATGCCATTCAGAGGGACCTCGACAGGCTGGAGGGCTGGGCTCGGGTGAACCTAATGAGGTTCAACACGGCAAAGTGCAAGGTTTTGCATTTGGGCCGGAAGAACCCCAGGCACCCGTACAGGCTGGGAGGAGTGGGCCTGGAGAGCAGCTCGGCAGAGAAAGACCTGGGGGTCCTGATGGACGAGAGACTGAACATGAGCCAGCAGTGCGCTCTGGCAGCTCAAAAGGCAAATGGGATCCTGAGCTCCATCAGGAGAGGGGTGGTCAGCAGGGAGAGGGAGGTGATTGTCCCTCTCTACTCGGCTCTTGTGAGGCCCCACCTGGAGTACTGTGTCCAGGTGTGGAGCCCTCAGTACAAGAAAGACATTGAGATTTTGGAAAGGGTCCAGAGGAGGGCGACTAAGATGATCAGGGGGCTGGAGCACCTCCCCTATGAGGACAGGCTGAGGGAGTTGGGCTTGTTCAGCCTGGAGAAGAGAAGGCTGCGGGGTGACCTCATTGCAGCCTATCAATACCTGAAGGGAACCTACACCCAGGAGGGGAGTAAACTCTTCCAAAGGGCTGACAACAGCAGGACTAGGGGAAATGGATCCAAGTTGAAGGAGGGAAGATTTAGGTTGGATGTTAGGGGGAAGTTCTTCACAAGGAGAGTGGTTAGGCCCTGGAACGGGCTGCCCAGGGAGGTTGTGGATGCCCCGTCCTTGGACGTGTTCAAGGCCAGGTTGGACGGGGTCCTGGGCAACCTGATCTGAATGTGTGTGTTTGGTGGCCCTGCTGGGCAGGGGGGTTGGAACTACATGATCCTTGAGGTCCCTTCCAACCCGGGTGATTCTGTGATTCTGTGATTCTGTGTGATGGGTCATGAAGAAAGTTAAATATGTAAATACGGTGATGCCTAAAAAGACAAAGGTATCAATGAGATTAACTTATGTGGCCCATTAAGCAATTGCACACAGATAGCCTAGGATTTTTAATTGTAGGTAATAGTCTGTGAGGAGTTGTTTTTAAAAAACATAAACATATGGGAATTAGACATGCTGTTCAAATTGATAATGGCTTCTTCTGCTAATAATGAAATAATAAAATAATAAAACCTTTGAAAAGTTTGGGATATAGATAGATGTAATTTAATTTCTGGTCCCAGGTAAGATGAGTAAAAATTCATTACTTACATAAGCAGAGTTCAGTATTGAACCTCTAGCTCATATTTGTATAATTTCATTGCAGTTGCTTTTCTTTTGTTTTCTTTCGGCTTTGGATTTTCAGTTTAAGCAGTGATCAGTTACCGTTGTGTGGCACATACTGACTTAAAGAAAGAGCAAGAGAAATTCTATAATGAAATCTGGAAATCTGAAGAAGAATTAGGTAGCATAGTGCTTCTAGTATGCTGGTTTTGCTATATTTCAATTGTTATTGACTACTGAGTGTGTGTGCCTTTTATGCCATGAAAGGTAAGTGTAAGTGATGGAGTTTTGAATCTCAGTCACGTGAAATCTTTGACTGAAGTTGATATGAAGGTGGGGATTGGCATTCAGGGAGGAATTACGCATATATGTCTCTAATAACATCTTGGATAATGTATCTGCTTGTAAATCATAGCATGATACATGTGAGAATAAAATCAATTCCTGAAAAAGATAATCCATTGTCTAAGTGGAGTACCATTTCTCGGTTACCTTTGAAGCTTCTAAGAATCTTCTATTTTACACTGCGTTATGTTATTTTATGCTATATGTTTTGCTGTGCTATGTTGTTTTATGTTTATACCAGAGCCCCCATGATATATTATTTAACTGACAGTGGTATTTTTATGACACTGAGTACTTATAAATGAATAACGATTGCACCTCAGCAAGGTGATTCTCTGGCTCAAGACATCTCCATCTTTTGAAACTGAAAGATAGTGTGGTCTTATTTCATGCTATTTTACTGCATTACTTCTAATTCTCTCTTAAATCCCTTCTGTTTGCCTTATTTCATTGTTTTGTTGACTGATGATATTGTTGATTGTTTTTTTTTAGGTGAAAGGCAAAATGCTTCTGAGCTTTGCAAAACAAACAGCATGAAACCAGAGGGGTCAGTGGAAGCATCATTGCCTGTTCTCCTAATTGAACACTGTGACTATTCAGTATGTTTCCACAATGAAGAAAATATGTAAGTTCCTTACAATATCACCAGGTTCTTAGGTTATTTTCACAGCATCAATTTTAATTGAAACTTTTTCCTTTGAACTGCAGATTTTAAAAATGCATTTAAAATCTTCTATGGGATGGCTTATTATTTTTGTCATATTGGAATCAAGTTAGCTAGTATTACTGTGTCTTATATATTGAAAGAAAAAACAAAAAAAAAGCTTCTTTATCATACTCAGGTATGTTTGGTTTTTTTGTTTTTTTTGTTTTTTTTTCCTAATAGGTGCTGTGCCCAGAATAGAAGCTATTTTTGGAAAGGAACCTCTACTGGCTTATCATTAATAAATTTAGCAAACTTGGAACTGGAAGCGTTTTTATGTTACAAAGGTATCATTAGAAAATGTCTTGCTACAATCTAACATTTTCTTTGTTGGCTGATATAAATAGTAAAAGAATTGGTTAATACAGCAAAAATGTTTTTTAATATTTTAATTTAGCAATTAATTTTACTGTGCTTTTCTATCACTGATGACTTGTTTCAGAACGTGTCAGTACTAGATTTTTGTAGTGGTTACTAATGAATTCTTATTCAATTTAGCAAGCTAATTACAAGGCATGTTATTCTACTCATACTTCATGATGTGGCTGTAAGCTAGAAGGATATATACTGAAAATCGTGGGTTATGATTATGTCAAAACAGCATGAGTAAATTTTTTTCCCTTTTAAATGTAAATACATCTCTTACCACTGTGTTCTTTTTGGTAAAGATTACAGTGGCCTCAGTATTCGATTTGCTAGATGGTGTTCATTAATGAAGAAAGCAGTTAATGGAAAGGTGAGTATATATTTAGCATTTATTTAACGAATGTTTACATTTCCAGTTATTTTTATAAACGTTAATTCTGCATTTTGTATACAAATCATGTACATGTACACTATTTTATTTATTCAAAATGTGAATTGCAGAGTTATTTCGCTGGAGATGATTCTTTAAGGAGTTTTCTAGTTTTAATAGTTCTCAAAATTTAAATACTATCTGAAGTGACTAGAAAGCAAAAGGTGAATTGTTTTTTATGGTGTTTGGTGTGTACCTTGAATGTCAAGAATGACCACTGAGGGGGCAGAGGCACTGCCTTAGAGGAAAAAAAGGTAAAAACGTTGTTACACCTTTTCCTCAAACAGATGCTGGGATGAACTTCTGAATCTTTCCAAGAAATCTGCAAAAACCGAGTTGTGAGAAAATTTCTGTGGAAAATCAGCAAAAGAGCTTTTTTAGGAAATGAAATATATACATATAATATTACATACAAGCACCATAAGCATATTTTGAAGGACACCATTAAGCACTTTTTACTGCTTAATGCTGTGAGACCAAATCTATGGATATCTCTGAGTAATTTTCATAATTAAAAAACAGTTTCATTCTCTGTTATAAATACCTTTGTGTTAGAGCTTAAACTGTGAAATACATGGTGTGCTATTTTATAGTGTAATTATTGCAGGTTTTATGCTTGATCACTTCAATGTTTGAAGACATCATTGCTGTGTTGGAAGTTAACCCTGCTTTGTTGGTGACATCTCAGCAGAGTGGTGTTCTTAAAAGTGGAAATGAAGGGAGTCTATCAGTCATTGCCAGGTACAGAATAACTTAAAATGTTCTTATTTTTTTTCAAAATTGGATAATGCATTTGTTTTTCTGACACTTAGGTGTATCACATGCTTTTGTACAGTGTTATTTTCTGACTTGGATTAACTTTACCTGTTTCCCTGTCCTGCTTTATTGCACTGAGTGGGAGAAATTACTAAATTGCATAGAGTGGTTGGGACCAGAAGGGACATCTGGAGGTCATCTTGGAGGTCCCTTCTAAAGCAGGGACACTCAGAGCAGGGCCCAAGTCCAGTTTGCTTTTGAGCACCTTCCAAGGGGAGACTCTGCAGCCTCTCTGAGAAACCAGTATCAGTGTTTGGTCAACTGAACAGTGAAGAAATGCTTTTTGGTAGTTAGCTGGGACTCCCTGTGTTCCAGTTTGTGAACACTACTTCTTTTCTTGTCACTGGACACCACTGGCCACAACCTATTTTGCACTGACCCTTCAGGTATACATTGGAAAAATCCCTGCTGAGTCTCCTCTAAGCTGAACAGTCCAAACTTTCTCAGTCTTTCCTCACAAGAGAGACACTACTGTCTCTTCATTGTCTTTGTGGCTCTTTGCTAAACTCTCCCTCCAGTACCACAATGTCTGTCTTGAACTGGGGGATGTAATCCTGAACACTAAAACAGAGCAGAGGGGAAGGATCACCTGCTTTGACCTGGTGGCATTACTTCTTGGTGCACCACATGACACCATTGTCCATTTTTGCTGAAAGAGCGCATTGCTGGTTCAATTTCTGTATGGGGTTTGCCAGCATCCTCAGGTCCTTTTCTGGACTTGCTGGTCCTCTGCATGTATTGGGGCCTGGAGTTTTTCTTCCCTATATGCAGGACTCTGCACTCTTCCCTGTTGAACTTGTTGATGCTTTTGCCAGCACACTTCTCCAGCCTGTCAGGATCTCTGGATGGCTGCACAACCCTCTGGTGT
>NW_024884875.1:0-12902 GCF_019232065.1 Centrocercus urophasianus
TATGGAAACCTGGTGCCTCTGTGAGGTGTGCTCAGCATGACCTGCCCTCCCATTCTCATCAGACTGAACATTCCTGAGGAATTGTTTCAGTATAATTAGGAATATTCCTTCTCCAATGGCACTTGGGATCCCTTTGAGTCTGGCTGCCTGAGTTAGTAGAAGGCAATGCACAGTATTGTCTAGGGGTGAAGAAGAGGCAGCCACTAAGCCCTTTTTTTGAAGTGTTCATTGTTGTTGCTCACCTACCATGGACAATGGGCAGTCTATACAATGTTTGTATAGGAAAATCTTTATGGACAATGCTAAAGCAATGACTGCCACTTTGGCTCACTTTCTCACTGTGATGCTTAAGTCCTGCTATAGCCAGGATTGCAGGATCAGCAAGGATCAAAAGATGAATCTCCACCAAGTGCAATAAAGAATATAGGGATAGAGCAAGCAGCCAGCCTTGGCCTGAAAGAACAGGAATGCTGGAGCTCCTGTGAGAATGCTTTCATTTCCAATTGGGTGCAGAAGTTGGTATTTCCTGGGGACAACTTGCAAGTCCCCCACTCAGGGAAACAGTATGAGCTGACTTGTGTTTCTGTTGACATTTATAGATCTCTGAGGAATGGTCTAAGGGAGTCTTTGTGGTGAAACAAAGTGATGAGGATATTCACACTGCCAACGAACGCAGACTGAAGGTTTGGGTCCTGTAACCTGTTGTTCCCCTCCCTCTCTATGTAGAGCTGCTGACATTAAGCATATGTGCCTCTGTCCCCAACACAGTGAAATTCCTCAACACCCTGTGATACTGACATACTAGGTGCACAGCCAGCAGTGTCCAGGACCCCTTTTCTGTGGAAAAGATGCTGTACAAGCCTAGAATCCAAACTTCCTCTTCCCCAGAGGAGAACACATAGCTACTTACAGGATCCTAGAGCTAGGAGGAGATCTGCTCTTGCAGGAATTCTTTTGGTTAGAATACAGCGACACTGACAGAAGTTATTCTCTTGTCCTCAGGAGCTGATTGGGGATATAGCTGGAAAGCTGCACACTGGAAGAAGCAGGAATGATCAGGTATGTATAGAACTATTTGTTTTTCTCCTCCTATATTACTCCCACACCTCAGGTCCTTACCAAGCTTCTTCCTGTCATCCCTTGCCTGCAATGACAATCTGCAGCATGTGCTGCTATGGCTTTAAGCTAGTGATGCTGCAGTGATTCATCATCACAGGGAAGTGGTTTCTGCAGGATTGCTGCCCTTGGAAAGCCCACAGAATCCATTAATTTACTGGCTGGGTGACATGCATCTTTTGGGATCAGCCTTTTGCTAATGACACACTTTGGGGAATACTGTGGGGGATATTTGGAGAATAGTGGAGGATATTCCATCCCAAGCTGCCTATACCTGAGAAGTCCACTGAAAAGAATGAGCTTTGGAAGGCAGTATACAGTAACTTTCATGAATAGGAGACATGGGGCATATCTGCTAAAATGTCCTTTCACATCACATAGAATGAAGAGTTGGTAGCCTGCCTTGCCTTTCAGCTGAGGTGTATCTGGTCACTAAGCTTGTCACATTCTCCTTTATCTCATTGTGGCCAATCTTGTCCAGGTTGTGACTGACCTGAAGCTGCTCCTGAAGAGTTCCATCTCTGCAATCTCCACTCACTTGCTGCAGCTCATCCAGTCCTTGGTGGAGCGCGCTGCTACGTAAGTCCTTTCCCAAGTCCATGGTCTTAATGCTCCTGAGACAGGAGACTTCTAGGCTTGCTCTTTGACTGATATCAATCAGGGCAGCATCAAGGCCTTCTGCAGAGGATGTCGAAGTGAGACAGTATGTGATAGTCCAGGGAAAGACAATGGGCCCTCTTTCTTCACAGCCTGCTTCAGGGAGACATTCCTCTTCCCCTAATGTATTATGGAGATATAAGAAGAGGAAGGCATAGCACAACACAGGCTAAATATGTTCTCATGACCTTGCCACAAAACAACCTGCAACTGCAACTCTATGCCAACAGTTGCTGCTCACCCCTTCCTCTCTTTCCATATGCAGAGAAATTGATGTTATCATGCCTGGCTACACCCACCTGCAGAAAGCTCTGCCCATCAGATGGAGCCAGTTCCTGCTCAGGTAAGCACCTTTCACACTCAGCTCTAGGAAGGGAAGCTTTCTCCATTCTTGGAGCCCTGTACAGTTGGAGCCTAGAAGTGCATCATTCTCTGATGGGGCAGCTGGGGGAGACACAGCAGAGCTAACCCTGAAAGCTGCCACAAGCACTCCTCAGTCCAGTGCTACTTGGCTCTTAACAGCCAAGGACCTGAACACTGCCTGTGTGCTGGAGACTGCCTCTCAGCATGCCCCACCCTTTGGCCATTCTTTAGCTTCAGCTTTCTCTCATGTCCCCTCCTAGCCACGCTGTTGCACTGATTCGTGACTCTGAGCGCCTGGGTGAGGTGAAGAAAAGGATGAACGTCTTGCCTCTGGGAAGGTAATGTGTACTTTCTGTGTAACCCCTGGGCATCACTTTGCTCTATTAAATGACCAAGAGGCAGACCATTACATCCTCTGAACCACTGGTGTTTGTTTGCTACACGCACTGCAGCTTCAAGATCTCAAGCCTTGCTTCATGCACCAAAGAAAAGTGCAATGACTGACATACCCACCAAACAGATGCTCTTCTCCCTTCTCTTTGAAATCAAGAAGTACAAGGCTTTCATCATGCAAATCTTTTTCTTTGGAAGAGAACTCCTGGCTTGGTCTAGAGTTCAGTTTGCTGAGCCTCAGACCATGCTACAGGGAGCAGTTTGATGCCAGATTCTTTTGAGGAGAGAAAGAGATGTCATCCCTCGTTGCTGGAGATCAGTTTTTGTTGCACTGTGCAGGATATCATGCATGACTTCCGTTTCCTTTTTCCCTGGCAGCGGTGCTCTGGCTGGGAACCCACTGGAAATTGATAGAGAGCTTCTGCGTAGTGGTAAATGTCTCCCTAACTGAGCAGCACGGGTCTGATTACAATATCTGGGAATTAGAGAAACACTGACACACTGTCACAGTGCTATTTTGAGATACACTGCAGCACCTCAACATGGGGAAGGAGGGTAATAAATACAAAAACAGAATAATTTCTGATGACCAGGAACACAGGTTGCAGGCAGCTCCCAAGGAATTGGTAAGCAATAAGACTTCTTACCAAATTAAGAAAGCACATGCCTGTATGCTGGGATAATAAATTGAACCACTTCTGGTACACACTGGCAACCTGGGACAAGTAACAATGCCTCAACACACCTTATTTGTGTTCCTTGGACTACTAAAGGGCTCACAAACACCTGCTGGGGCAGACTTCAAGTTAGGCTAAACATGATCTCTCCTGTCCACCACTTCTCTTACAGAACTGGACTTTGCATGCATCAGCCTGAACAGCATGGATGCCATCAGTGAGAGAGACTTTGTGGGTAAGTACAACTCCACCATTCCTCCCTCCCCCACATTAGAAGCAGACACCGGACACCTTCCCAGTTAACATCATTTAACAAGGAAGCTGAAATCCCACACTGGGAAGTAACCAAACAGAAAACCTTTGTACATTTCTAAGCTCCAGTCAGGGCTCCCTGGTTTGTCAAACACAAACAAACGCCCTTTTCACTTCTTGCTTTTCTACCTTTTCTGCAGTGGAATTACTCTTTGTTGCCACTCTGCTGATGATCCACCTTAGCAAGCTGGCCGAAGATCTCATCATCTTCAGCACCACTGAATTTGGCTTTGTGACTCTCTCTGATGCCTACAGGTAGGTGCCTGGTCATTGGGCAAAGAGCCACTTCCCTCAGTCTCTCCACTTCTCTTATCCCTTCCTGAGACAATGGGGAAGTGGATGTCCCTGCTGCACAAGACTGACAGATAAATCAACACTCCAGAGGATGAAAAGCCTGAAAGAAAGGCAGCCTTAAGGTGAAAATTCCTCATTAAGGATTAGTGATTCTAATTCTGGCAACTCAACCACATCTCCATTCACTGATCACTCCTCCCCAGCTACTGCTGGCAGAAATATGCTGTAAGAGAACAGGCACAGAAAACTTCCTTCTCTGCTGGGAATTCCTGCCAAAGCCCTTCCCAGAACAGCCCGGCTTTGCAATACTAACACACTTCCTGTCTCTCAATGCAGCACAGCCGCTGCCCTGCCTCTCTGAGGGCACAGAAAAACAAGTCCTGCCTGCTCTTGCCTTCTGTGCAACTGGGCCTTGAAGAGAAGCCTCTGTTTTGTCTCTTCTGAGAGGCAGCACCGGGTGGTAGCTCCAGACAGGACTGCAAAACCAAAGATTTTTCTTTGGGAAACATGAGAAACTCTGTGCACCCACTTCACTGCTTTCCTACACTGAGACAGGAGTCCAGTTAAGGGGGGTACCAATCACTTTTGCAGGGCTGGGCCAGCGTGCTGCATGTTTTAGTCTGCATCTGCACAGACTGGGGTCTTGCTCACCATTACACTCCCAACACTTTTCTTCCAGCACTGGCAGCAGCCTGTTGCCTCAGAAGAAGAATCCTGATAGCCTGGAACTGATCCGCAGCAAAGCTGGTCGTGTGTTTGGACGGGTGAGCCTGTTAAAGAAAGAAGAGGGGCAGGGAAACTGCTCATATTGGGGCTGAAGAAGCTTCCTTCTTCATGCCTCTGTGTAAAAATTGAAATTATGCTGGGAGTAGGCTGTGAATCTCTGCTGGGGCAATGTGCTTGTCTTCCTGTAACTAACTGCCATACCTGTTTCTCTCTGCAGTTGGCTGCAATTCTCATGGTTCTGAAAGGAATTCCAAGCACCTTCAGCAAGGATCTGCAGGTAAAGCAGACGTTAGCTTCCACTTCAGTTCTTTGAGGAGACTGTTGTCTCCTGCTCTAGAGAAGTCTTTTGCACTATATTTCTTGCACAAGTACAGCTTGTGTGCAAGATGATAAAACTGCGGCTGCATCAGGTCACCTAACAGCAATTTCCATCCATGCTCTCATGCAGGAGGACAAGGAAGCTGTCCTTGATGTTGTGGACACTCTGACTGCTGTGCTCCAGGTTGCCACCGGAGTGATTTCTACCCTCCAGGTAAGGCTTCAGCTTCTCATTACTGAACGTGGTTGGAGATCACATTTTAAGTGCAATACAGATGCAAGAGCTCTAGTCTGGTCCTAACATGAAGACTTGCTCACTCTTACTGCTTGTTAGTGCTCCCACCACAGGCAGCTCAGGTACACTCGAGCAGAATGTCCTTGAGAGCCTGGTCCCTCCTAGATGAAGTCCATTCTTTGAGACCACTAAAGGTTCCCTAAAGAGCAGCTGACAGTAATATCTCTCTCTGCAGATCAATAAGGAGAACATGGAGAAGGCTCTGACCCCTGAGTTGCTGTCTACTGATCTGGCTCTCTACTTGGTTCGTAAAGGAGTAAGTATCAGAGGAAGGCTTGGAGCTCTGACTTCTTTAGATTCAGAACACTGCTCAGTGAGGGCCTGAGATGAGGCCTTCTGTTCTGTCCCCAGGTGATGGTCAGTGTGGGTCAACTACTGCATGTTTAGATTTCATTGTTATAAGGAAAAACAAACCAATAAAAATGAGAGAACATCCATTCTTGACTGAGTCTGCACTGGACTATCATCTCCTTCTCATTGCAGATGCCATTCAGACAAGCTCACGCTGCTTCTGGGAAGGCCGTCCACCTTGCTGAGACAAAAGGCATTGCTATCAATAAACTCAATTTAGAGGACCTGAAGAGCATCAGGTTTGTATCACTGTTACTTTGCCATAAATCCCCTCAAAAGGCAGGTGTCAGTCTGGCTTAGTACAGGCTTCTTTATGGTGCCCTTCCATGAACAATTCAGTCCTGACTGCACCCCAAAATTGTCATGGCCTAAATATCACCATTGCTACTGCCAAACCTGTATCAGTTGAAGGAGCACAATATCACTACCATTGAACAATGCAGGGCATGGGCCACAGGTACTGGGAGGGTATGGAGAAATTCACGCATTGACCTGGAGGCACCAGCACTGTAGAAGAATTTGGCTTCAGACTTCCTTCCTCCCTCTGCCCTTGCAGCTGTGTCTTTGGTATGTCAGGAACTGCTCCTGTCAGGCACTACAAGTACAGAAGCAGAGCTTCATGATGCTTTTTCTGTTGGAAAAAGGCTCAGCCTCTACTTCCTTATTTTCTCCACAGGCAATGAGCATGGAAAACCATCAAGCAGTGCCCCTCATTCCCCACTGATAGCTCTTCTCTTTGCCTCCCCAGCCCTCTGTTTGCCAGCGATGTCTCCCAGGTCTTCAGCGTTGTCAACAGCGTGGAGCAGTACACTGCCGTGGGCGGCACTGCCAAGAGCAGCGTGACTGCCCAGATCGAGCAGCTGAGGGAGCTGCTGAAGAAGCAGAAGGAGCAAGCTTAGAGTGTGGGGACAAATCCCGTGGCTGCAGCGTTGTGCTTATCACACTAATCCAGATTTAATAAACACTGTGGTGTATTGTAGTTCACTGAAACTCCTGTGTTGCGTATTGCTTTCAAGGGACAAAATTGGGCTTCTTCAGCCCTTCTGAGGCTGGTCAGTGGTGTGAATGAACTCTCTCCTTCCTGGCAAAGGAACTGTTATGAGGGGACAAACTCTGCTGGGCAGCAGGAGGGCAGTAGAAGGGTGCTTCTACATCAGGAGACCTGCAAATGATGGGAGCAGTTGGACACAGCACAGGGCTGGACACAGCTGTGCCACAGCAAGCTGTACAACATGCTGAGGGAAGATTGGGGTGTCTGTAGGGAAAGACACATGGTAGTATATCTGTAACACATGCCACATGTCCAGCCCTCATTGAATTCCTGCTAGGACTATGTTTCCCAGCCAGCTAGGCTGCCTGCCTTCTGGCAGGGAAAAATTTCCTCACCAGTTGGCAGTCAAACATGCTTAGTCTTAAGCAGAACGTGGTCAGCAGGACAGCCCACAGCTCCTCCTCATTCATCATTAAACCACCTTCAGCTCTGTTTACTCCAAAGAACAGGAGTTGCATTGCTTCCAGGAAAGCTCTTTTTTCTGTGTGACCCAGGCCAAGCTAGCTGGGGGCAGAGTACTTGAAAATAAGCTGGCATTTCTGGCTAACCCTTAGTAATAATGTACCATCTTCCCTTCTGTCCATGCAAATGTAAAATCAGGACACAGGCAACAAAAAGCATTATATTAGGAATGCAAGTGCACCACTCTGGTGTCGTTTTTTATGGGGAAAATATTTGATTCAATAAGCATTTGTAACATTCCCCTGCATTAGTGTTCTGCAGTGATTTCTGCATGGAATGACTTCACTGAAAGGCAGAGGAAAAACTGTTTCTACAGGGAAGACAGGGTAGATTTCATTAAACACTAACTTGATACTGACAGTACAATAGTGCTAGTTGTCTTGGACAATTTCTCTTCTGTCACAACATTTTAAAGCTGGTGTTTTGCTCAGCACCCTGCCCTCCACGCTGATACAGCAACACGTTATTGACAGACTACTGCAAGGCTCTGCAACACACACAGGTAATGGCAGGAACACAAGCATTGCCTCACCATGCTTTGGTTAAGGGCTGTAGCACAGTGCAAAGTACTGTGAACTAAACCTCCTGCCATTAATGATGTACTACAGAAGACAACAAGTGCTTTCAATCTACATTTACAGCATTAGTTCTTCAAATACATAGAAGCACCAGCAACACAAACTTCCCTTTCTTCAATGCTTCCTATCACCCTCAGTCTCCCCTTACTCTTAGCCTTAAACACGATTTATTCTGCTGCCATGTAAAGAACACCACAGTTAAATTACTGCTCAGTAATTTACGTATTTGCTCTGTCACTTTCTGTTCCAAAACAGAAACAGAGCTTGTGCCTCAGTCTCTAGATAGGTTAGCTGTGGAAGGGAAATCACTTCTGCTTACTTAACTGAGGGGAAAGGTGCAATAGTGGGAGAGGTGACATCAACACCCAACACTAACAGAGTCAGAGCAAAAGATCTCTCTCCATTTCCTTCTCATATTTCTTTTCTTCTCTCCCATAATCTCAATTAATAATTTCTCAATTCGTGCCACTCCCCTCTTTCTCCTTGTTTGCATCTGCTAGCCCTGCTCAGTACCTTAAGAGCTCTCAGCCAGATTTCCTCTTGCTCCTAGCAGCAAGTATCCAGCATTGCTCCTCATAGCTGGTACCAAATGACATGGGACCTTGCCAAGTTGAAAGCAAAACAGAAGTTTTAGCAGATTGTCACATCTCAGTCTCCTACGTAGATGAGCAGTTCATAGTCACTGCTACTTCCCACCCATCCACCATTTTCTTAAAATTATGGAGTAACGTTGAATGTGAGGAGACTCTGAAGGTCTCTGAAGCTCCACAGACATTACAGGAGACTGACCAGAACACCTTCACACTTTCATATCACACTACTATGACACACTGTGATCTGAGTGCTTAAAGCCCTGCTTCTCATCTTAAGAAGTTCTGCACAAACAGAAGGATCAGTGTCTTGGACAGTACTTGGGAGGGACTTGGGCTTAAATCTCTGCTCTGTCACAGACAACAGGAAGTCATTTAAGCCAAGAATTCAATAACTATCAATTTAGATAGACATTCTGACATGTAGTCTTTTAATGAACTACTGAAAGACCCAGCAGATGGTTCAGTAACTCTGATCTGATATTCAATCAGATAAAAAGCCTACAGAGGGGCTCTTAAACATTACACAAAGTAAAGAAATATTCACTTAGTCTCCTCAAGGAAAATATCTCTAGCCTGCTTTCATGCTCTGGAAAAGTTCCACTGAATATTTTGTCTCCTAAACACATTACTATCCGTGGTCATTCTGCCCTCTAGTTCTCAACTAGAAAAGCAGAGCTACTAACACTTCTCTGCTGTCACAAAAGAGTAGTGAGACCAGATGGATTTGTATGACAGCAACGGCCCCTGCAGGCACCAGGGATGAATATGAGACAGCAATCCCCAAATGTATCCATCTAACCTTCACCAGCAGCAACACAAACCAACTTCATTGTGATTCCTCAATCATTCCTATGCCTCATGTTACAGAGAGATGCAAGTACAGAGAAGTGGAAAAAATGACACAGAGGCCTAGAAGTAGAACAGAAATTGGAGCTTACGCTGTTCTATTTAACCATGTAGCTGCTTACATACAGGTAATATTTAGAAACCAAATTACACAAAGAATGTGATCATACATATATAGGATGCTTAATGGTGTAAAATCTCAAATTGCAAAGGAGACACAGGGAAACTCAGGAAATGCCATAGAGATCCCATCTCCCCTTCTCTAGCTCTGTGGGTCAAAAAGAGGTGTCTCAGGGAGAGGTGTCAGGAGCAGCTGGGTGCCCTCTAACCCTCCTGACTGCCGTGTGTTGAGCATCCTCCTCCAACCCTTCTGGACTTTGGGCAACTTCTCTGCAGTGCCTTAAGAGCAGAGGTACATCCTTTGTATATGTTACGCATGTTCCACATAACCAATATCGAGCCTGTATCACAAACACCAGGAGGTAAAGCCTCTCCCTGTATATAATCCATTCTGGATGCAAACGTGGTGTTACTGTTCTGACAGCTTCCCAACAACCTTCAGTCAAAACCCAGAATAAGGACAAAGACACTCAAGAAAGACCAACAAGACATGAGCAGCATCAAGCATGGAGGGATTCAGAAGAGGAAGGAAATTGGTGAAAAAATTTCAAACAGCTTTTCCCAGTGTGATGCTGTGCGTGTCTGCAGGCCTGCTAGTCTTAAAGGGAAAAGTCATCACATCCCCCCCAAAAAAAAGATCACAGGGAGAAATGTTTGAGAAGCAGCAAATTAAGAGTTGGGTATAAATCCAGACAGAACGTGAACTTTGTTCTGGGCTGATACTGAAGGCAGTGCTCTGGAAACCCAGGGACAAAATATATCTGCTCATTCAGGCTGAGTAGCCAGAGGCAGACAAGCCTGATGCTAAGCTGTGTCATTGCTTGAGTCCCCTTTGCTACAGAAACCAACATACCCTAATCATGAAATCCCACTGGGCTTCAGGCTTCATCTTCAACTCAAAAAGGGGACGAGTAGCAGGACTGAGAAAAGATAGAAAAGATGGCTAATTACGTCTCTTCCTACCTGAATCACCCTACAGTCTTGTGAAAGGCAAAAAAACCCAAAAGGGACAAGAAAATTGGGATGCGCTTCCTGTATTGTCTCAAATACTTCTGGCATTGTACAGATATAAAAAATACGTGGTAGCAGCACGCTTCCAAAGGCCAAGCAGAAACAAGCCACTTCTGCGGGGTGCTACGAGGGAGGGAGAAGCGGAGTGGGGCCGGTCGCAGGGACACCCCGCCCTGCCGGGGCGGGACGAGCTGCCAGCAAGGAGCCGAGGCGTGTAAAAGCGAGGAAGAGGGGTGAGTAGCACGGAACGACCAGCCGGGCTGAGCTGCTGAGACGGTGAGTGGGGCTGGGGGGGCTCGGTGGGGCCTTACTGCTGGTTGAGGTACCAGGGAAGGGCCAGAGCTGAGCTGAGCTGAGCTGTTTCATTCCATTCCACAGGTTGCAGTGGGAGTGCACACGAGCAAACGTCTGAAATGGCATCTGAGGTGAGGGCAAACTTTGCTTTTCCTGCCGGTGCTCTGGCAAATGCAAGCTCAACTTTGTTACAGTCTAAGTCTCTGCAGCCTGCAATTTCCTTCAGGTTCCTCCCCTTACCTCGGAGAGACTAATTTAATGCACTGGTGCACTTCACTCAGGCCAGCTTGTGCTTAGGCAGATACTTTACAAAAGCTTGTGTAACAACTTCTATATACAAAAGCTTCATTTTCAGTTTTGCGCCTGGTGACTAATTGTCTTAGCAACTCATGCCTTCTGCCTGCAGAGTGGCTACTGCAGCCCTGGCTTCCTCAGCTCTGGTTACAGATGAGCGTCCATCAGCTGTCAGTCTGTGCTAGCCTGACCAGAGTTCAGTAGCTAGCTAAAGTTAATCCTTCTGTTTTGCTTTCCTGACTGCAAATGTATCTGTTGCAGTTTCTGCTGACCCACCTCTTACTTCAGTGGAGCCCCATAGCACAGAAGATATGCCTAAGACAGAGCAGTTCCTCATTCAGGCACTTACCATCTGGTACTGGCTTTTGATTTTACATCCCTATGCCATAGTTCCATGGGCACTGGATCCACTGAGGACCTCTAACTTTTCCTTTCAGATTCTGATTTTTCTTTTTACCTCCCTTCAGCTGGCTGACAGAGCTGCTGTAAAGATGTGAAAAGAGCTACATGCAACACTCACCTCTGTAGGCTTTCTCTTGCTGTCCTCTCAGACACGTTGTTTCAGCAGGGATTGGCAGAAATGTGGAGACAGTCACTAGGGAAAAAAGTTTCCAGGGTTACTCAATAGTATTTTGTCTGACTGATAAAACCCCAGCACAGATCAGTTTGCAAATGTCTTGGCCAACTTTTTGCTGTCCATGGTAGTTACAACCATGAGAAAAGACTGACAGGGGTACTTAAAAAATCATACAGATTAGTGATTATTTTGCAATCTGCAATGGTGAATATATTTAGACCCTTCCTTTAAATATTCTCCAATTTATTCTTTGTGCCTGCTGGAGAGCTGCTTTTGAAATCTTGGATTGGTTGTAAGCTTTCTGCACAAGTAACATTCCTATCTATTTCCAGTTTGCCAGAGCTAGGGCTTTAGGAGGCATCCTACCCAGCAAAGATCTGACCAAGTGTCACACATGGCTCGTAGTGAATCCATTCAGTTGCTAAATCACTGATGCAAAAGGTTTAGATGCATAGTGTCATGATGTGTGGCAGGAATTACGTACCTGTCTTTGGTCAGTGAAGTAATTAGGTAGATGACCTGTTGGAGGATGTGAGATTAGAAAATCAGTCTGGTTTGAGTAGAAAAACAAGTTTTCTTCTTACATATTTTAAAATCTTCTTTGTGTTCTGACTTACTTTTTTGGACATTCCTGATGCTGAAAGGTATCCAGAGTTCTAGAGTCTGCACCTTAGCTGATTTGATGCTAATTTTATGGCAAAGCTTGCAAGCACATCCTGGACTCTGGAGGTGCCTAAACAGTAACTTCAGTCACTTGATATGTGGCTTATGCTGGCCCATAGCTATTTGTCAAACACAGAAAAATCTGTCTCTATTAAACAACAACAACAAAGGACTGCACTGAAAGAACATACCTGAGCTTGATCTCTATATTTCATAAAGTTCTCAGTGGAAATTACATAGTTCTTAAAACTATAAATGAAGTTATTAGGCCTCTTTGATTTGCCTCTTCTTCTCTCTCAGGGAGATAAACTTTGGGGGGGAAGATTCAGTGGAAGCACAGATCCCATCATGGAGATGCTCAACTCTTCCATTGCCTGTGATCAGAGACTATCTGAAGTTGATATCCAGGGGAGCATGGCTTATGCCAAAGCCTTGGAGAAGGCTAGCATCCTAACCAAAACTGAGCTGGAGAAGATCCTGAGTGGCCTGGAAAAGGTACTTATTTCCTTCATAAACTGTAATGCATGCTCAGGCCTACATACAATTCCTACATTACTACTATGATGAATAGCTCCTTGTCTGAAAATATCCCTGAGTTGACACACTAAAAAGCATCCTTCTCTCTCCTCATGTCCTATTGCTTTTCCCGTGTGAAAGTGCTTTCCCAAAAGGTCCTAGACCAGGGAGAACTGGAGAGGCCTGTATTTTGCACTCTGTACTCTTGTACTCTAGCAGACCTGGACACAGACTGATTGACAGATTCCATCTAGCTAAAGGTACCGAAGCCAGGCAGTAGGATATCAACCAGTTGACAAGCCAGAAGGGAGAACCTGAAGCCCCAGTGAGTGCATTGTGAATGCTCACTATGGAAACCTGGTGCCTCTGTGAGGTGTGCTCAGCATGACCTGCCC
>NW_024884876.1:0-91750 GCF_019232065.1 Centrocercus urophasianus
CCCAAAACAACTCAACTCCAACACAGCCCCAAAACAACTCAACTCCATCCCCAACCCAACCCTAACTCTTAACCCAACCACAAACCCGCCCTCATCCCAGCCTCCACCCCAAACCCCACTGCCTCCAACCCAACCCCATCCCCGCCTCTCACTCAATCCAGACTCCACCCCAACCCTCACTCCAATACAAACTCAAACCCCAAACTCAACCCCATCCCCAACTCTGATCTCAACCCCAATCCCAATCCAACCCCCACCTCAACCCTAACTTTAATCCCAACCCCATTTCCAGCCCCAACCACAACCCCATCCCCAAACCCAACCCAACCCCAACCTCAACCCCATCCTCAACTCTAAGATAACCCCAATCCCAACCCCAACCCCGACTCTAACCCTCATCCCAATCCCAATCCCAATCCCAACCCATCCCCAACTGGGAATTGGGGGAACGGGAGGGAATGGGAGGATTGGACTGGGAAATTATGGGGAACTGGGGGGAATAGGGGGGAATTAGGGGGAATTATGGGGATTTGGGGGATTGAGGGAATTATGGGGATTGGGATTGGGGAAGTAGGGGAGAATTAGTGGGAATTGGGGGTACTTGATGGTAATCATGGGGGTAACAGGAGAATAAGGAATGATTAGTAGGAATTGGGGTTAATTAGCGGGAATTGGTGGTAATTAATGGGATTTCGCGGGGTAGTTAGTGTGAATAAGAGGTAATTGGGTGTAATTGTTGGGAATTGGGGATCAATTAGTGGGATTTTGTGGGAGTTGGGGATAATTAGCAGGAATCAGGTGATTAAGGTGAATTAGGGGTAAGTAGTTGGAATTGGGTAATTAGTGGTAATTGAGGGTATTTAAGGATAATTATGGGGAATTAGTGGGAATTGAGGGTGTAATTAGTGGGAATCGGTGATAATTGGAGATAATTGGTGAGAATAAGTGGGAATGGTGGTGGTAATTAGTGAGAAGTATAGGTAATTTGGGGATAATAAGTAAGAATTGAGAGATAATTAGTGAGAATTAGTGCTAATTAGGGGGGGTAAAAATGGGGGAATTAAGGGATTTAGTGGGAATTGGGGGTAATTAGTGGGGATCAATGACAACTGGGGGTGATTAGGAGTAATTAGAGGCAATTAATTGGTAACTATGCGTAACTAATGGTAATTGATGTGTAATTAGTGGTAATGGGGTAATAGTGGGTAATTCTAGCATAATTGTGGGGTAATTAGGGTTAAATGGTGGGAAGTAACGGGTAATTAGTAGTAATTGTGGGTAATTGGTCAGGGAAGTATTGGGAATTAGTGAAACTTTGGGTAACTATTGGTAATTAGTGTCATTCCGTGGTGAATAATAGCTAATCAGTGATAATTAATGAGCAATCAGTTGATGAGGTTGGGATGAAGGAGAGGATTTGGGGATTTCGGGAGTCACCGATTTTCCCATTTCTGGCCCCATTTCCAGGTGCTGACGGCCGCTGATTTGTGGGATTTGGGGGATTGAGGGAATGATGGGGATTGGGCACTATGGGGCTGCATGTGGGGTGCAGTGGGGCTGGGACTGGGGAGTAATGAGCTTCTGCCCCACGCTTGTGGGTCTCAGCACCCATTTATCTGTTCACCCCACACTTACGGGTCCCAACTCCCACCTATGGGTCCCACCCCACACATAGGATCAGCCCTGCACTTATGGGTCCCACTCCACTCGCGACTCATCCCCACACTGACTTTTGGGTCTCAGCCCTATATCTCCCAACTGCTCCTCACCCTACCCCCAACCCAGCCCCACGCTGTGCCACCAGCACTGCTCTCGTGCCACCTGTGTGGGCTCCTATGGGGCCGAGAGCAGCTGCTTCTGGGGCCTGCAACAGGCATGAGGCAGACATGGGTGCATTATGGGGCCCGTGGGGTGGTTATAGGGTCTGGAGTGCAGTTATGGGGTGACTAGGGGGTTTATGGGATGGTTGTGGGATCTATGAGGTAGTCATAGGGACTATGTATTATGGGGTCCATGGGGTCTATAGGGCAGTTATGGGGTGGCAAGGGGGTCTATGGGGTAGTTATGGGGTCTATGGGGGAGTCATAGGGACTATAGGGCCTATAAGGCAGTTATGGGGTGGCTATGGGGTACTCATAGGGTGGGTAGGTGGCCTATGGGACAGTTATGGGGTCTATTGGACGGCATTGACCCCAGTCCCACCCCTTGACCCCTTTCTGACCCCACCACCGTTCTGGACACGCCCCCCGTTGAGGCCCCGCCCCTTTGAGGCCCCGCCCTCATCCCATGACGCCGCGGGGGGCGGGGCCTGCGGGCGGTGGAGGAAAGGGGCGTGGCCTGAGGAGCACTGGGGGCGGAGCTCTGTGGAGGGCGCTGCCAGGGGGCGGGGCCACGCACCCACTGCCTCCGCCTCCCAGGCTGCGATTGGTGCGCTGCACCTGAGGGGGCGGGGCCTCGAGGGCTGGGGGTGTGGTTTAAAGGGGTGGGGCTTAATTGGGGGCTTAATGGGATTGGGATTGGAATATGGGGGATATGGGGCACATGGGGAAGGTTCACGGGTGATCTATGGGTTACTATGGGGCAAGGTTTGTGAGAGAATACGTGGTGGGTTATGGGGTGTCTATGGGGCAGGCTGTAGGGCGGGCTATGAGGGGTACATGGGGCAAAGTGTGGGGGCGATGAGGTGGGGTAGGGGTGTTTAATGGGGCAGGATATGAAGTAGGTATGGGGGGTCTGTGGGGCAGGAGATGGGGCAGGGTGTGGGGAGCTGTGGGGAGCTATGGGTGTATATAAAGGGTCTATGGGGCAGGATATGCAGTGGGCTATGGTAGGGTTATGGGAAACTTGGGGGGGGTCTATGGGGCAAGGTGGGGGGGTATGGAGCAGATTATGTGGTGGTTATGGGGGTTCTGTGGAGATGGCTGAGGGGTGGGATGTGGGTCACGTGGGCCTATGGGGTGGGTATATAGGGCAGGCTATGGGAGTGGATGGGGGCCACATATGGGACGGAGTAGGGGCCTATGGGGCAGAATGCATGCTGGGCTACAGGGAGGTCCTATGTGGTAGGGAGTGGGAGCATATAGAGCAGCGTGTGTTGTCATACAGGGGGTCTATGGGGTGGCTGTGGGGCAGGGTTTGGGTCTGGTGCCTGTGGCTCTGATCTCACAGCTCTTCTGCTCATCACAGCTGTGCACCAATGTGGTTTTTAGTTACCCTGCTGAGCTAAGGAAAAATCAGATTGCACGTTGTTTGTGAATGGAAAATAACATCCCGTAACGTAGTGATGCTCTGACGTTATTTGGGGGATTTTTGGCCCAAACTTGACTCAGCTCTTCCCATCGGGTCACTGCAGGAGGACCTGGAACACAGCACGGCTCCCACTGCAGCTCACCGCTGAGCCAGGGGGCGTTCAGCTCTTTGCTGAGCACACGCGGTGTTACTGCACTGCTGTGCTGCCCATGCGGAGCAGCGGGAGGCGCCGGCCCTGCTGCCCCGTGGGATCTGCTGCTGCACACTGCTGCCTGCATTTCTGCTCCGACAGGATCAGTTCCGGAGGGCAGCGATGGGCTCAGCCCCTCCTCCTCACCCACAGGCAGCAATGGGCACAGTCCCTCTTCTCCTTGCCAGCAAGCAGCAATGGGCCCTGGTTCTCCTCGCCTACAGTAGTGATGAGCTCTGGGCTCCAGACCCTCCTGCTCCTCAACCACAGCCAGCGATGGGCACAGCCCCTCTCCTGTTTGCCTATGAGCAGCAGTGGGCTCCAGCCCTCTTCCTCTTTGCCAGCAAGCAGCGATAGGCCCCAGGCCCCTTTCCTCCCCAACCGAGGGCAGTGATGCAGCTTGGGGTCCTTCTCCTCCTCGCGCACTGGCAGTAATGGCCTCTAGGCTCCAGATCGTTTCCTCTACAACAGAGGGCAGTGACGGGTTCTGGAGCCCAGACCCTTTTCCTTTCCCTCCCGAGCCTCTGGGCTCGAGGTCCTCCTCGTTGCCCACGGGCAGCCTGGGCTCCAGCCCCATTTCTCCCCGCCCGGAGGCTGCGCTGAGCTCCTCTCCTTCTTTGCGCCCGCAGGCAGCGCGAAGCTCCGGGCTGGAGCTCCGTCCCGCAGCACGGCCGCGCTCCCGCCGTCCTCCCCGCAGCGCCGCAGCCCGGCCATTTCCGGTGCCGCCCCGCACACCCGCGCTCCGTCCGGCTCCCGCCGCCGTTCCCCGCACCCTCCCGCCCCACGCGGAGCCCAGCAGTTCCTCCCGCTCTTCCCGGGGGCGCCCACCCCGGCGCGGCGCCCCTCCCCCCGCGGTTCGCGGCCGCCGCGAGACGGACGGCCAGGCGGACCAATGAGACGCGGGACACGTGCGCGCGGCGTCCAATGGCGTTCGGCGGGCGGGGGCGGGGGGGCGTGACCGGCGGCGCTGCGAGCGGCTTGTTGTGCGCTGCGGAGCCGTTCGCCTCCCGCTGCACGGCCGCGCCGAACCGCAGCGAGGTGAGAACGGGCCGCGCCGGGCCGGGGAGGGGCGGCGCCCGCGGAGCTCCCGGCGCTCCAGGGCGGGGCGGAACGCGGCGGAACGGGAGCGGCGGGGATCGGGGCGGCGAGGCCTAGTCTCGGGCCTGCGGGGGAGAGCCGGGCCTGAGGGGGGAGGGGCCCGGGGCGGGCGGGGCGGCGGATGGGGCGGGGGGGCGGGGAGGGGAGGGGCGAGAATGAGCGGCAATGGGCGGCAGTGAGCGGTAATGGGCGGCAGTGAGTGGCTGTGCGGGGCGGCGGGGCGCAGCGGACGGCGCCGCTCAGCTCGGCTCGGCTCGGCGCTGTCTGGCTCGGCTCGGTGCTGCTCGGCTCGGCTCGGCTCGGCTCGGCTCGGCTCGGTCCGCCTCGGCTCGGTCCGCCTCGGCTCGGCTCGGCGCTGTCCGGCTCGGCTCGGCGCTGGGATCTGTCCCGTTAGCCTTACCCGATGTGAGCGCGGAGCCGGCAGAGATGCGAGGTTTCCCGTCCTGCCGCGCAGCGCTGAGGCCGTGTGCGATGTGCGGCTCTGTGCCGCCTGTCCGCTGCTCGCCGTGACCCGCCTGGCTGCCCAGCACCGCCCCGTGGAGGTGATGCACGCGCTGTGCAGCTGAGCATCATAGGCTGAAAAGGACCGTCTCGGTCATCTGGTTCCAACCCGTGCTGTGTGCAGGATTTAAGCTGCTCCTGGTGCGTTTTTACAGCAGAGGAGATGGAGATGAGCAGGTGCTCATGGCTGTGTGCTCCTTTGCTGTTCTGGTTTCCTTCCCATCACTGGCAGTGGTTTCTCTTTTGGCCTCAAGCCCTTCTTGCTCTGAGTGCTACCAAAAGCACTGGGAGCAGCACTGGCTGTATGGCGGTGAGTGAGGATCCCTGAGAGGAGCTTAGAAGGGTTCTGAGGTAAATGTGATCATTGTGGAAATGCCCCTTGGAGGCATGGAGAAGTAAAGAATGTGGAGATGTGTGATGGGTTTTCACAGTAGCTGGTGGTGGTGATGGAGGGAGGCCTTTTTGACATCAGAACTGAGAGGAAATGTTGGCATCTTCAATACAACTGAGCCAAAGCGGCGGGGAAGGGAAATGTGTTCATTCCAGGGTTGCAAAGGGGAGAAAGAAATCAATAGAAGCCCATTAATGCTGAAAATCCGTCAGGACAGGCAAGCCGGCACAATGCATTCCGTGGATGGATGAGCAAAAGGGGCTTCAACACGTGTGGGTTCAGCAGCTTGTATGGCCTGACAGTGGGCAAGGATCCTCCTGGTGGTTAAATGCAGTTTTAATGGAGACCCCCACGTGGGCACATTTCAGCAGCTGCCTTGCTGGGGTTTATTTCTCCATCCAGAAGAAGCAGATCCCAGATGCCATATGGGTGCCCTGTGCCACCAAGCCGGGCTGTGGGGGGGGCTTTGTGTGCAGGGTGCCAGGAGGGTCCTGGGGGGAGATGTGTGGTGTCTGCAGAGGGATCCGGATCAGGAGGTGGGACAGCAGCATTCTGGCTGCAGAGCGTTGGGAGATTCATCTCTTCTCTTCCTCTTGGAAGCACGTAGGCCTGGTGCTGTTGATCTGCATCCTCACTGTGATCTCCATGGGGATTTGTTGTCCCGCCCCTGTGCCTGGATTGAACTCTTGCTTCTCAGTGCCATCTCTTGGCTGCAAAGGAAGCTCTGTTTTATCAAGGCTGTGTTGGAATGTTGTTGGAAGTGACTTTCCTGGTGGGTGGGGGCTGATGGGAGCTCGCTGTGCTCTGCTTTGCCTATTGGTGTGTTGCCGTGTGCTCAGTGCTGGGCTTCTCAGCCCCTCTGCACCCATCCCTTGTGTCTGTGGGGCTCTGCTTGGCACTGCCCTTGGCGTAGCAGTGTCCTTCTGGCTCTGTTTCAGATGTGGTCTCCAAGGAAGCCTGCCCTGCAGCCTCACCACTGAGCAGTGGATGCTCAATGACCAGACCAGGCAGCAGGTTGTTTGCCTCTGAGCCTTGTGGGAAGGAAGGCATGCCAATAAGCATCGTCTTTCTGCTGCAGATGGAGGAGCAGGGCTCTTTATATGGCCCTGGAGTTCTCCTTGAGGTCAGCCAGTGCCTTCAGGGCCCAACCCTTGAGACCAAAGTTGGCCCAAGCAGAGCCCCACCAGCACTGCGTGGCTCAGTGCAGCCCCTGCTCACTCACCAGTGCTGTCTTGGGCCAAGTGTCAGCTGTTGGTGTAGGCTGTGATAGCAGAGATCATGGAGCCGTTCACAGAGCTCTGATCTTCTTGTGCTCAGCACCGCTGGCAGCCTGGGTTGATGAGAAGTGCTCCAGGGCTGGAGAGCAAAGTGCTGGTGTGACAGGACAGAGCTCGCTGCTCGTGGAAGAGAACCTTCTTAGGTTCTGCAGCAGCTGACATGTTATCGTCTATCATCTGTTTTTGTGTCTGCATTCAAATCTGTGAGCCCAACAGTGGTCTTGTGCCTTTGTGGGCCTGTAGGTGAAGGGAGGATGTAGCAAACCTCTGAGCTGTTTGTGTCAGGAGCAGGAATCCTCCCTGAGAGCGTTCCTGTGTCAGCCTGGTTCGTAAGTTTGCTTTCTTAGCAAACTGAATCAGCAGTGCCCTGGGCACTGTGTGTGTATCTCAGGGAGTGGAGGTGAGCGTTGCAGGCAGTGCAGTGAGAGGCTGTGACTTCAAGCTGATTCCAGTTCCAAAGTGCTGTTGCTTCCCAGACCATACACTGGTCTGGGAGTTCCGTGCTTGGCAAAATTGCCTTTCAACAACTTAGAAACTGTCTCAGCCACGTGGCCCAGAGGCTGCAGTGAGGTGAGCAAGGAAGGTTCAGGTGTTCTGGTGTCCTGGAGCAGAGCAGGAGCCCAGATGGTGAGCCTGTGCCTTCATGGCTCTGGCACAGCTGGAAGGGGACCTGTGCTTGCTGTACAGCTTTGCAGTACAGCTGAGACAGTCTGACAGCTTGGGATGCAGAAGTGAGGAATATCTTGCTTGGCTCCTGGCTTTGCAGCTTCTCTCCTTGCTCTCCTATTCCCTGTTGTTGGTTCCTGTGCTTATCTTGCTGCAAAGAAAGCAGCTTAGAGCTGCTGATACAGCATAACTGCTTCCCTCCTGCCACGATTTCCCACTGCCTCCGTGGAGCAGATGCCTGTCCTGGGGGCAGGGGGGAGTTTGCTGCTGTTGGCACTTGAGATGCAGAAATGTGGGGTTCAGAGGCTTCTCAGTGCAGAGTAGCAAGACCCCCTCCGTGGTTTGCTTCGTTCCATCCTCACCAAACAAAGGATTTGGTCTCAGTGTACGGCTGTGGGTCTGGTGGTGGTTTGTTCCCACACGGTGTGCTCAGTGATTTGTTTTTTTCCCATTAAGAACGCTGACTTTCCCAAGAAGTGTGAAGCAAACACTCATTGCTACTCAGCAGATGCTGGAGAATGGACTGAAAGCCTCTCTTCCATGGCAGTGTTCCCTCTGTGGATATGGGCTTTCTGACTTTAACCCTGCTGTTGTGATGGTTGGGTTTATAGCGACGTGCATGAAGAGCTGCTGCCATTCCTTTGCCCTGAAGGAAAGGAGCCGTGGGAGCCGTGCAGTGTGCCACGTGGTCCCTGAAATGCTGTTTGAAGGAATGAATTCTTCTGGGAATGGCAACAAAAATAGTTTTGTTTTACAAGTGGGGAAAAATGTGCATAGTTGGAACAATTGCTTTTTGTCTGAAATAAACAGCCCGGCTGATGGCAGGTGGAGGAAGCCTGGCTCACACCGAGCTCTACAACTTATTTATTTGGGGTTTTTCTCTTTGCAGATACGTTATAAGATGTCTAATGGTTATGAAGACCACATGGCTGAAGATTGCAGAGATGACATCGGCAGAACAAATCTCATTGTGAACTACCTCCCCCAGAACATGACGCAGGATGAGCTGCGGAGCCTCTTCAGCAGTATCGGCGAAGTTGAATCTGCAAAGCTGATTCGGGACAAAGTTGCAGGTATGATAGAAGAACGATGAAATTTCACTCGGTGGAGCCCTCCACCAAGTGCCTGGGAGCAGTTCAGTGTGGAGTGTCTTTGTGTTGCTGTGTGTGTGTGTGATCCAAGTACTGCTGTGCATCCATGACGATGCACAGTGCTTTGGTCCTGCAGGATGCTTGAGGCCAAATCCAAAATCTTTCTGTGCAGTTGTGATTCCTAACCTTGAGCACAGGATGCATACGTACTTCAAGCAGTCTGAATTTGATCCCTGGCAAACCTGTTTTTTCTGCAGTCAGAGCTTTTATGGCACTGATTTCCTTGCCTATCAGGAAATGAAGCTGGGAAAGCAAACGGGATCCTGGGCTCCATCAGCAGAGGGGTGGCAGCAGGGACAGGGAGGCGATCGTCCCCCTCTGCTCTGCTCTTGTGAGGCCCCATCTGCAGCACTGTGCACAGGGCTGGAGCCCCAGCACAAGAAAGACAGGGAGCTGTTGGAGAGGGTCTGGAGGAGCCACAGAAATGAGCAGGGGCTGCAGCACCTTCCTGCAAAGACAGGCTGAGGGAGCTGGGCTCGTTCAGCATGGAGCAAAGAAGGCTGGGGGTGACCTCAGTGCAGCCTGCAGTGCCTAAAGGGAGCCTGCAAACAGGAGGGGAATCAACTCTGTGCAAGGGGAGATGGCAGCAGGACGAGGGGAAATGGTTTGAATTGAGGGAGGGCAGATGGAGGTTGGATGTCAAGGGAAGTTCTGTGCTGTGAGAGCGGTGAGGTGCTGGAACAGCTGCCCAGAGAGGCTGTGATGCCCCGTCCATCCCTGGAGGTGTTCAAGGCCGGGTTGGATGGGGCCCTGGGCAGCCTGGGCTGCTGTGAAATGGGGAGGTTGGTGGCCCTGCAGGGGGTTGGAGGTTCACGACCCTTGGGGTCCCTTCCAACCCTGTCCATTCTGTGATGAACTTGGGATATAGGTGATCAGTGTGTGAGTATCAGTAAGAAGACACGTGCTGTGTGTCTGAAGCAGTGTTGTGGGCTTGCTGTTCCTCAGGCATTTCACTTGTAAGCCCTTGAAGTGGGATTGTTGGTCACTGCTTTAAAAACAGCAGGGGGAATGGAGTGAAACATAACTGTAGATGGGAGCAGGCAGAGCTGGGTCTGTGAGCTCTGTGTGGTTGCAGGAGCTTTTTGCACGTGCTGTCCGTGCTTTAACCCTGCACTGTTTGGCTGTGTGTACAAATTGTGGTGATTCCTGTTCAGAACCCACAGAACCTGTGGTGCAGTGGGAGACAGAGGCAGTTGTTGCAGTGCATGGTGTTGGTGCTGCTCGTGGTGTGCAGGCGGCTGCGCTGTGGGGCTTTCTGTTCCATGCCCTGCAGAATGTGATACTGATTTAAATCCTCATCTGATCCATATCAAACAGTCCTTAACTATTTCACCACATGAAAACCACAGGAAAGTGGGTGAAATGCATGAGAGTTCTTGCATTGCCCCTACTGATTTTGTTACGCTCTTGAGAGTAGAAATGAGAACTGGCTAACAAGAGATGTGAAATGTATTTTCTCAGTGGCTTTGTATGTGTGCTCATCTGAAAGCAGTGCCGGGCCCTGGCTTTGCCTGGTGGTGCTTGATCAAAATACAAACTTAGGGACAGCGTGAGTAAATTCCTCATGAAAGTCATGGCATGAAATGCACTTTTCTTAGAACACGTGGGTAGCTGAGCTTTCAGCCTAGCTGTTGTACGGTTTGAGATGCTGAGAAGTGCAGGCTTGCTTTGGAGGCTGTTTTGCAAGGAAACAAGGCTGCTCAGGGGAACATTATGAAGCCTTTTGTTGTGTCTGAGCTGCCCTACATCTCGTGGTGCTGAGCAAGGCCAGGTCTGTGTGCTGCAGATGAGGAGGAGGGGTTGGGGGGTCTTGCAGTAGATTTCTGCTTTCCTGCGCTTGGCTGACCCTGCAGGGCTGTGATGGAGGAGCAGAAGCACAGAGCAAAGCCTGTGGCTGGGCAGTGGGCAGGTCGTGGTGCTGGCATGGGAGGCAGTGGGGGAGGCAACCTCGTGTTCTGTGGGAACCAGACTTTTCAGTGTAGCTGCCTCTGTTGGCTGCATTTATTCAGTTAGCAGCAGTGCTTGGGCTCGATGCTTGTTGTTCACAGGACAGTGGCTGATCTGTGTTTTTTCCTCAATCTATTAACGGAGCTCGCGGGGCAGAAAGTCCCTTCTGCCTGACTGAGTGCAGTTGTTAATGATTTAGTGAACTCACCTCAGCCTCCTGCAGAGCCATTGCAGATCGATGACTGCTGCTGGAAGCGTGGCTTTGTTGGTCAAGCTGGGATGACTTCATTTCATTTCTGCAATGACCATAAAGAGAAGCACCCTTCCAGCTCCAATGATGGCAGAAGCTGTCAGTGTCTGCATTCTCCTGTTCATCCCCACATTCCGGAGTGATTCCAGACGTGACTTTGCTTCGGCTGTGAAGAGTGCATCAGTGCTCAGCATCTGTGCTCTTGCAGCCAAACCTGGCACTGCAGCTCTCTGTGCTTACATTTGTGATGGGCATCACCTCCAGGATTTTCGCACAGCAGGACTCACAGGGCATTGCTCTTTCTGTCAGAACTTGAAGGCCGGCACCGACTCGGAGCCCCAGGGAAACGTTAGAAGGTCACTGCCCAATATAGTGTGGTCACGTCTGAGATGGTACTTTTTGCTGCTGTGTCTTTTTTAGTTATTGCTGAGGCCTGCAAGGCGCCATTGACCCAGTTCAACTGAGAGCTCTGTGAGGCTGCGAGCAACGATGAGCCCAGTGGTTTGTCTGGTCTTTCTGTGCTAATGAGGCTGTGGCTTTCTGAGGCTGGCTTCAGACGTCCTGGTCCCAGAGCTGTGCTCTGTGCTGATCCCTACCCAGCAATGTGTGGGCTGTTACCTGCTGCCGTGGGTGGCTCTACAGAGGAAATGCATCCTGTCCTGTCTTTTGCATCAAGGGTGCTTGGATGATGTGCTGAGGCATCCTGTGTTTCCAGTCTGCTGTGCTCTTACAGGTGAACGTGGAGCTGTTTTCCCTTGTTCTGCAGCTGGACCAAATGCTGGAGCTAAAAATTAACTTCCTGCGAGCGTATGTTTTTGTTTCAGTCTTCCTTCCCCTTGCAGGATTGCTGACACTTGCATACCTGACAGCCCTAGAGCTTTGGAACAGTTGGGTTAAACTTTTCCCACAGCCTCAGCTCCCCGTGGGAGCCATGCTGTGCTGGATGGCAGTACCTGGTGTGTGCTGCTCCAGCAGTGCTCTGATAGATGTTGGTGTGGCTGCAGGAGGGAGACATCGCCTTCCTCACTCCGTTCCTGGAGTCTTACGCCGCTTGAGGAGAGAATAATGCATCTACACTTGGAATGAAGGATATGATCCATCAGAGTGCACCAGTCTCTGCCTGAACCCATCAGCTACTGCAATCTGGCCATGCCTGTGCATGCAATGAGAGGTGATGGCAGAATTCCCTGCAGGTTCTGCACGTTGGAGTACTGGAGCTCACAGCCACGCACGTGGATCAGCAGCTCCAGGTCAAAGCTCTCCCTCTGTCCTTGCTGGAAAGGCATGGAGCAGAGTGGGCATTCCCAGGTGACTTGTTGGTCACAGCTCAGCCGCACCACGCCGTGTGCTAACCATGGCTTACAGCTTCAGTTCTAGGTGAATTACAGGAGCCAGCACACATGCTCCTTGTCATTGCATCTTCTCTGGAAGACCCTCTCGTAGAAGTGGTGCAACCCAA
This sequence comes from Centrocercus urophasianus, assembly GCF_019232065.1. NCBI lineage: Eukaryota > Metazoa > Chordata > Aves > Galliformes > Phasianidae > Centrocercus > Centrocercus urophasianus. Next base: position 12,180 of record NW_024884876.1, read on the forward strand.
ACCAGAAGCAGGCACCTCTGAACACGCAGAGGAAGGAACCGCTGTCGCTCCTGTGATGGGATGACTGCTCGTGCTGCTGTCACTTGCTGTTCCTTTCCAGTCCACTAACAGAATTCTGAAATATTCTTGTCTCCTGGAAAGCATTCAAGTATTCTGTTTGCCTGAAATTGTTCCCTTCTGCATGGGAAACAACCACAGCGTTGTGCAGTTCTTATCTGTGTTGGGAATGCTCTGTTACCCCAGGTTTTTTAAGACAATCTTTGATTATCTTAGCACTGTGTGCTTGAAGACACTGATTGCTCCCCATCATACAGAGGCACATGAAGCCAGAAAGGCCCGTGCTGATGAGCTGCTCATTGTATGAAGTGCTCTGCTTTACTAAAGCAGGTGTCTTCCTTTGCCCTTCTTCTTTTCCCTCACCAACCATGATGTGAAACCTTTAATTGTGCTCTTGTGTTTCTTAGCATGTTTATATTTGAAGTTATTGCCCTGCATCGTTTTGGAGCACTTTAATTCTCTTCCAGTGAAAAAGTGCTTTCCATTCCAACAACTGATGAACAAAATCTGTCCTAAAGCTTAAGAAACTCAGGTTTTACAGTAGGTTTTCAGGGCTTGGAGCTGTTGTTCTTTCTGCAGATGGTCAAAACTTGCAGCGCTGTGGTGATGGTGGTGTCCCTGGAGCTCTCCCTTGCACCCAGGGTGAAATCCCAGCTCATGCTCAGTTGGCTCTGTGCTTTGTGGTGGTTTTTTGTGGAGCACGTGTTTGAATGCTGAAATCAAGATGAGCCACGGCTGCTGCTCTGCCCATATTCACAAACCCAGTCCTGCTGTCAGAAGCTTGCTGGCTGTGGGTATCCCATGCTGATGCTCCCACTTGTGTCTCTTGGCTGCTCTCCCGTGCACAGAAGACTTGCTCCATGACTTTGCTGGAACCAGGATGCCAGCCGGCCTGCGTGGCCCTCTTGGTTTCTATTGAGGATGGTTTGCTGGCTTGCTCTTGTTGGAATTCTCAGCCTCTGTTCGGCTTTGGCTCTCCTGACACCAAGTGGTCTGTTTCTGATCTTCATTCTCCTACAGACCGCTGCTTTTTCCATCTCCTGTGTGCTGGTTGTTTGCATAGCAGCTGTGCCACGAGTTCCCTGCTCAGCCCCGCAGCCCTTCTGACACTCCCACTCCTTTTCCCACATTAGGCCCTGTTCTTGTAGGCTTCAGCAGGCAGTCTTCCCAGGCCTGCCTTCCAGACCTGATGAGATAATGGTTTGAAAACACTTATTTCTGACTAAGCCTCCACTGCCTGAGCTTTGGGACCTGCTTGCCAGCCACGTGCTGGGAAGTGTGAGATGATGAAGGCCATTTCTGGCATCCACTGCCCAGCTCACCCTGCAGATCCCTTCATCCATACGAGCTGGGTCTGCATGGAGCTGTGCAGCCTCTGCTGTCCCAGGGCACAGCTCCATGGAGTCAGCGTGCATCATCACTGCTTGTTTAGGCCTCCATTCCTCTTTGAATTGCTAGCTTTCATTTTCTTTAATTAACCAATTTAGTAAGCAGCGGCCAGGAACACTTGAGGAAATGAGCTCAGCAGTTGCAGAGGTAATTTCTCCATGTGAAGATGTGTGTGTGGTGGGACAGAGGCTGAGGATGAGCCGTGGCCTTGGCTGCCCACCTCCCTTCAGATTCACTGCACAGATTCATTGCACCACATGCATTGTTTTCCTCTCAGCCGTCATTACCAGAGCTCTTTCCAATGGGAGTGGATTTCTCCCAATGGGGTTGGCAGTTCCCAAGTCCTCTGCATTTTCTCATCAGCTCAGGGTGCCCACAGGAGTCCGATGTGGCAGCACTGTGAGCCGAGTGCAAGGCAAACAGCAGCTGCTCAGCACTTTGCTGTGCTGTGCCAATGTCTGCTGAGCAGCAGGGCTGTGCTGGCATCACCTGCGTGCAGAGGAGATGAAACACGGGGATGAAGGAGAAGCTTCTGCGTTGTGTGATTCCATCTGGGTGTAGCACTCCCACCCCCTTCTCATTTCTGTGGGAAGCCATCAGTTTCATTTAGCGACGGCTTCTTTTTAGTTTGGAAACTGGATTTCTGGAGCTGAAGGCTGCCCTAGCAAGGCCAAGGGATGCACTGCCCTGAAAGCCCAGCTGGGTGCTGTCTGCTGACTGCTGTTCTGTCCACCTTGGCTTCTGTCCCTGCCCTCTCTTCTCGCAGGGTGTTCTGATCAGGAGTTGTCGTTGGGGAGTGGGAAAGGTGCAGAGTTGTGCTCAGGTGAAGGTAGTAAAGAAAAGACATGGGGGATGTGGTCACTGTCTGTAACTGGGGGGCGGGCAGCAGGAGGGGTGAGCACGTATGAGCTGGAGGACAGCATTCTCACAGGAACAAATGGGTATGAAGTAAGTAGGGATAAACTTGGAGCCGCTTTTGGAAAGGCAGAGCTTTGGAGGGGAATTTCTAGGATGCGCTCTCAGATTGGAGGTGCTGGGGTGAAAGCCCCGCAGATTTCCCTGTGAAGCTCCTTGTTTAGGGGGGCAATAGGTACAGTGTAACTGCTGGGCTTTGGCCTGGGTGGCGACTTTTGGTCTCCTGTATCCACAAGCACGGTTACGTGTGTATGGGATAAAAACCAAAGTAGCTTAGCCTGCCTTGTCACTGATCTCGGACTGTGCATCAGCATTTAAGCCATCCAAGGCTCTGCAGGACAGCTGCTGGCCAAGGAACAGCAAATTCTGCCCGTGTTCTGGGGACTGAATGCAAGGAAGCAGAGCAGGACCTGCTCTGTTCACCTGCTCTGCACTGAGGCCCAGAACTGCGAGGGCAGCTTGGCAGGGCGATGCTGTACTGAGGGGTGCAGACGGTGCTTTGGGAGCAGCTCTCCTCGCCCAGGGATGTGGCCTGGATCTTTAGGGGCTGCTCACAGAATCGGGACCCAGTTCTGCTGATGTGGCTTTTGTCAGAAGCTGGGGCTGTGATACCCTGCCTATGGAGCGAGCCCTGCGTACCATCTCTGCATGGTGTGGGCTCCCTCTTGGGCTCATCTTTGTTTTCTTAGGTTAGTATGCTTGGCTCCATGTGATGAACGTGTTTCTAATTGATAAATAATGCATTTTCTTAATTAGGAGAAAAAAAACTCAGATAAGCAATTGCGGACTAACCATCTGTGACTGGGATTTCAGAGCTGTACCTCACCACAGTGCATTTCCTGTTCCATTTGCTGAAGTCACCTGTAGGTCTTTAAAGGAGGAAGGCCTAGAGGGTGGATCTGAGATCCTCTGTTGTGTTTGTGGCAGTTCAATATCAGAGTAAATGTGCGTCAGGAAGGTTTGCTCTGTGCTGGTGGAGGTGTTTTGATGCATGGTGAGAGGGCAGGGTGCTGCTCCTGCACGAGGGCCTGGCTTGGTGTGGATCTGGCATCTTTCAAAAGCAAGTGTGGCAATTAACAGGGGCTGTTTATACAACGAAATGGGCGACGTGACATTAATTGGGTTTAGATGGGCTGGTGATGTATTGCATCTCATAACAAAGCAGATGAAGGCAGAAATGTGCCAGGCAGCTCTTCCTTGCCAGCAGAGACTGCTGCAGAGCCAAGCAGGGTTGTCAGGAGAGCCCCTAAGTGGGGAGCCTGCATCCCTGTGCTGCTGTAGCACACAGAGCAGATAAATATCCACTGAAATGTCCTTTGCCTGAAATGTTCCAACAAGTTTTGCATTGTTACTCTCAGATTCTTTTCATAAGAGTTAAGCGTTGTCTTCAAGGCTACTTTTGCTGTCACACTTCAGCTCTGCCTGCTCTGGGCCCCCAGCTGCTCATAAGCTCTACAGATATAGGAAGGAATGAGAGCTTTTTCTCTCTTGTCTCCAGGAGTGAAGGCTGAACCAAAGCGCACAAACGCGTTGTTGGGTGGCTGCTCACCCAGGAGTTTGGCTGCTGACACCTTTCACTTTCTGCTCTACCTGCAGGAGGTGTCCCTGTGCCTTTGTTCCCTGTGAGGTTTGCAGCACTGCTCTCGATATTCAGTCCTGAATTTACAGCTGGGGGATCATTGAGATGAACTGTTCTCCACGGTGTCCGAAGCAGCAAATAAGAGCTTGGGGTTCTTTCATACAATGCATGCCAACCTTGGGAAAGTTCCTGGTGTATTTAAATATTTGCATGATGGATTATGTTGGAGTTCATTTTCCTCCTTTGCATTTGCTTCAGTTTTGGTGGTGATAACTCTCTGGCAAGGGCTGATCTAAAACAATGTGTTCTTCCCTGCAGGACACAGCTTAGGCTATGGTTTTGTGAACTACGTTACTGCAAAAGATGCAGAAAGAGCAATAAACACACTGAACGGCCTCAGACTGCAGTCAAAAACTATCAAGGTAGGACGTACAGATGAGTCTGTGACAACAGCATTGTAATGAGCTTGTAATCAGGATGCTGATTGGTTCTGGTGGTGTGGCCATGATTCTTCCCTTTGCCCTGGCAGTTTTCTTTTGCCCACCTGCCTTTCCTGAACTCCAGGAAATTAAACAGAAGAAGCTTGCGTTGTTCACTGGGGTCTAAACGCGACAACTGATGACAATAAGCTGCTCTCTCCATTTAAACAGACCCCCTTTTATATTTAATTTCAATGATTGATTTGTTTCAAGGTCTCCTATGCTCGTCCAAGTTCTGAAGTTATCAAGGACGCTAATTTATACATCAGTGGGCTCCCGAGGTCGATGACACAGAAGGATGTAGAAGATATGTTCTCACGTTTTGGACGCATCATCAATTCGCGCGTGCTCGTGGATCAAACCACAGGTGGGTCCAATTGCATCAGGTGGGACTGTGATGCACAGCACCTCCGGTGCCTCCTCAGAGTCTGGCTGTTCTTGGGCTGATTTAAGCCAGTTTGGTTCCTTTCTGGCAAACTGTGGCACCTGGTGTCAGCATGGACACGAGGGACGCGCTGTCCTTTTTTGATGTGGTCTTGGTTTTGCGTTCTGTTTGTAAGCACAAGGAATGGCTGAGGCTGCTAAGCACCGTGCTGGGCTGCAGTCTGAGCTCCTCACTTACTCTGTGTTTCCACCACCACTTGTACCAGGCTGAGCTGCTGCTTTGCCACATCTCTGCTGCTCTGACATTCAGCGCAGTGCGTTCCTGCCGCGCTGCTGGCCAGCATTTAATTCTTACCAACACAACTGCTATTCACAGGTGAACACCAAGCTCCAGATGGAAGCACCAACGTGTTTCCTCCTTTATGCTAACTTGGAATTCACTCACGCAATTTCTTGATACTTTAAAACCACCTGAGGTGTTGAACGGTCCTCTGTGGTTACTACAGACCAGAAGAATGAAGCTCAGATGTGAATTACTGCCCTGGAATTTTCTGAATATTATGGCTTAAAAACAAAACCAAAACCACCACCACCAAAACGCCCTAAAGAACAAAGAAATTCCTTTGTTAATTGCTGAGCTCAGGGGGGACTGAAGCTGACTTGGTGTTATGGATGTGTTTTCAGTTCTAATTTCTTACCTCATGATTTCCAGCTGTATGACTGAATAGTTGGGCTTGTCCTGTGACCTGAGCGCTCTGGTTTTTCCAGCAGCCCGTCTGTCACTTAGGAAAGTACTTCTGCACATGCACTCTGCTCTTAACAAGGCGTGCAGTGGATTAGAATAGAAATCAATGGGGAATGAGGTGTGACGCAGTGAGGTGAATTCAGACACGGCCGCAGGCTTGCTTGTGCACATGGCTTAAGGAGCAGCTTTGATCTCTGTGAGCAGCGGGCTGCAATTTAGCGTGGGCAGTCAGCAGTGTGAAGTCTTACCATGTACATAGGCCGCTCTGAAAGTAATGCCTCCTATTTATCTCCGTGAAAACTACAAGTGTCACAAAGAGCATCGTAATGCCCTCTGGTAGATCACGTTCTCAGCCACAAAATGCTGTTTTTTCACTGTGATCACCACCATGAGCTTTGCATTTTCCCCAGCACGAACAAGAGCTGCATGCAGTGGAGGTGATGCTCTGTTTCACAGCTGCCACGTTGGCATTCCATGCCAGGAAGATGTTGCCCACAGAGTCCACCTTTCATCAGATGGAACTGAGAAGCCCCAAATCTGGGCTGTGCAGTGGGTGCACATCACGTTCCCCTCTGCAGGCTGTGTCTTGAACTTGTTCTTCACTGGGGAAACCAGCCCTCCATGGACTGCTGGTTTGAGTCTGGCTGGCAGAGGTGGCACCACCTCTCATCAGGAGTAGTGATGCAACCCAGGAAACCCTCACCTTCAGCCTCTTGTTGGCTCAGCAGGTCCTGGCGAACTGGCAGATGGTATTCTTTCTGTTCCTGTGTGAGCAGTTGTGGGACCCACCTGGCTCAGCCTTTCTGATATCCCAGCACTGCCACCATTGCTTCCAACACATTGAAGCCAGTGTTCAATTCTATATGCAGTTCCCAGTTTGCAGATGAGCTGATCAGGATGCTCTTCATTTCATGGTGTAACAGCTGTGTGCCATTTCCAGTGTGGCTTCTCTTTCACATCACTGCTGGAATTCACCACCCACCCCTCGCTGTGTTCCCAACTGCTGTTTGGTCTCCAGTAAACACACAGTAAGGATCAAAGAATGTCCATGGGACGTGCGTGGCAACAAAATGTAATGGCATATTGGTGGGAAGGTTCATCCCCTACTGCCACCCCACCGACATCCACCTCTGAGATTGTGGACCAACATCGTGGAATAGGAGGCATTACTTTCAGAGCAGCCCTTGTGCCTCCCTCCGAGCTGATCCCCCGTGCAGGGAGCTGCTGCTCAGTGCTCCAGTTTGATCAGGCACTGGAAATGTGGATGCAGGTGAGGTCTGGATACCCATCTGCAGGCACTGCCAAGCTGAGCAAGAGAATCCCGTCCTTCTGTCCTGGGGAGAAAAGGATTCATTTTCTGTAAGTGATGTCTGCACGGCTCTGAGCTGGTGATGTAGATCACAGCTGTAGGTAGAAGCAAGAAAGAAGGCACAGGAAGCTTACTGCTGGAAGTGTCCCAAGATAGCTGCCCTCCTCTGCCAGCAGGACCCGCGTAGCTCTGTCCCACTCAGATGCCCCTGTAGAGCGAGGTGGCAGATGCTGTCAGTGAGCAGTGAGGAGTAATGTTGATCCTGCTGGCGTTGTGTGGTTGTGTCAGCCCAGAAGGTGACACAGGTGGTCAGCACGGGATGTATTTCGGGTCTCACCATGCACACAACACCCGGGCGTCTGTTCCTGGACTGCACACCTCCGTCGGTGTTCAGCTCTGGGCCTGGCTGGGGCTGTGCTTCAGGGCTCACCTCCAGCAGACGCCATCCTCCAGCTTTCAAGGCCTGATCTGTACCAAGACACCTCTACTGTATTTCGGATGAACCGAGGGAGAAGCACAGTGACCCTCTGTTATGATGGTCTGCCTGGTGGCATGCAGTCAATAGGATGAGATGTCATTTCCAGACCTTCTCCCGACGCCCTGAACACAGCCATGCCTTCCCTCACACCATTCTGGGGCAGTTTGAGGGCACAGATTCCCTTCTGCCTGCCATGTCCCCACATCACACTGTATTCCTCCCCTAGCACAGAGGTAACCACGTTCAGTTCAGTGGGGTGTGATGTGATTGTTTATGGTGCAGGTGTGCAGAAGCAGAAGTCGTTGCTTCGGCCACATTACTGAAATAGGGACCTGGCATGGGTGAAACCGTGCATCCAGGAGGGTTAAACACCTCCTGCTGTGGTCTGCAAGTGTGCCTTAGGGCTGGAAAACTGAAAATGTTTGGAAAATCAGTGCCAATTTTGTATTTGCAAGTGATTTCTGGTGATACAGTAATCAAAACCATCACGAGCTTTCTGGTTTCATTTTTCTCCCCTTTGTGGGGTTCTTTTTGAGGGGGGGTGAATTTCAAATGCCTTTTGTTGTTGTTAATGGGAAATGTCATTTGATGTCACAGAGTTTGACCATGTTGGGTTTTCTTTACCTGCAGCACGTGGCAGGTTGAGCTCACTGGTTGGTAGCAGTGGCACGAGCTCCTTGGTTTGCCTTTTGGTTCTGAGTTCTGTGTGTGATTCTCTAGCTGCTGATGAACCTGTAGTAAATGCAGACAACTTGAAAGCTACGACCGCAGAGATTTTTAACCTTTTAATTTTTACTTTCAAGATTATTTTGCGTTTATCCTGAATTTCATTTATTTGTTTTGTTGTTTTTTTGTTTTGTTTGTTTGTTTGTTTGTTATTTTTTTCTTTTTCTTTATCAATTTGGTTAAAAGGTTTATCCAGAGGGGTCGCATTTATCCGGTTTGACAAAAGGTCAGAAGCAGAAGAGGCAATTACAAATTTCAATGGTCACAAACCCCCAGGTTCCTCCGAACCCATCACGGTGAAGTTTGCAGCCAATCCCAACCAGAACAAAAACGTGGCACTGTTGTCCCAGCTGTGTCATTCACCAGCGAGGCGGTTCGGAGGGCCGGTCCACCACCAGGCGCAGAGATTCAGGTAGGTTAGGAGGGATCCTGGTTGCAGCTGCATGCTGAGGCTCCTCATTGCAGCGCTGCGCAGCGCGATGTGAACGGATCGCTGAATTAAAAGGCGATGAAGAGCGAAACCTCACTTGTAAAGCGTGTGTTGAAGCCAGCGGTGCGAAGGCGCAGGCAACTGTGTGTCGCCACGGCTCAGCGCGCTGCAGGTGCCCGTCTCAACAGATCCCCACTCTGTCGTCCCTGTATCTGAATGCAGATCTATTTTGGCAACTTTTAATTAAAGCTCTGAACCATTGGTTCCAGCAGAGGGGGAAAATTAGTAAAGCACAGTAAGTTGGGAAAACCGTGTGTTTGAGGAGGAGGTCGGCTGGGGTTTCGACCTCTGTCTCCTCCTGGTGAGGCCAGGGAGGTGGTTGGGTCATGGCAGCGTTCCTCTGCTTCCTGAGCTGTGGAAATCATTCTGCACTTTGCTTCTGAGATTTGCTGTATCTGCTTTGGATTTGAATAGACTGAATTTGAAGATGAGTTGCCTTAGTTGCTTAAAGAAGAATGCTGATGCTCAGGAGCACGTGTTGAGCTTGCTGTCCTGCAGATGAGACACTGGCTTTGTTCTGAGGCATTCCTGATAGTTTGAGTTCTTGCCCTGTTGAGAATTGATATCTGATTTTTCCCTCCTCTGAGTTACGGATTAGCTCAGGAACACCTGGACTGCAAAACGCAGGGCAGTCGATGCAGTACCAGCATTGTGGTGACCATAGCAGAGCCGTTCAGAAGAGCCAGGCACAGTAGGAACAGGGCTTCTGTCATCTGTTGCCTTATAGGAAACATAAGAAAAAATCCTTACCACGTGATTGGACACTTAGAGAGGCTGTGTGTGCTCCAAATCTGCCATCCGTGAGCAATCTGCTTCCTTTCTGCTGTAGCTCAGGGGGTTCCATGCAGGCGCTCCCCAGCTCTCCTCAAGCTCTGGCCTTTGTGTTGCATTCCCTCTCCTGGGCAGCTCCTGCTCCCAGCTATGAGCTTGCTGCTGGAGGAGGAACAGAGGATGATCTATTGGGTTGGCTGAGGTAGTGGAGGAGCAGGTCTGTGTTACAACTTGCTGCTCTGGGCAGGTAATGGAGCTGAGGTGAAGCTTCTCCAGTTGACTTGAAGAAGAGCCGTCCGTTTCTCTTCATGTCTTGAGTGTGTCCAGAGAGGGGCAGTGGAGCTGTGAGGGGTCTGGAGCCCACATGTTAATGGGGAACAGCTGAGGGAATGGGGTGGGTCAGTCTGAAGGAGGCTCAGGAGGACCTCACCACTCCCTACAACTGCCTGAAATGAGGCTGCGGTGGGGGAAGGTCAGCCCTGCTCCAGGTAACAGCAATGGGACCAGAGGAAATGGCCTCAGGTTGTGCCAGGCTAGGTCAGCTTGGATAATATAGGGACAATTTCTTCTCCAGAAGAGTGGTCAGAGGCTGGGACGGGCTGCTCAGGGGGTGGTGGATCACCATCCCTGGAGGTGTTCAAGGAACGTGTGGATGTGGTACTGAGGGACGTGGTGCAGTGAGCAGCATTGGTGGTAGGAGGGTGGTGGGACTGGGTGATCGTGGAGATCTTTTCCAGCCTTGGTGATTCTGCGATTCTTTAGGAGTTTGGCCAGCACATCCACTGTCCCACAGCCCTTATTTCTTCCCATCCTTCAGGCTAACTGCAGGGGGTTGGAAGTTGATCCTTGAGGTCCTTTCCAACCCGAGCCATCCTACGCTCCTATGATGCTGACAGTGAGAGCAGTTGATGCTGTGTGAAAGCTTAGGGGCGGTGGCTTGGGCTGGGCCTTGTCTCCTTCTGCAGTGTACAAAGCCTGCTGAGATGATCAGCTGCCCCCAGAGAGCTCCCAGCCTGCAGAAATGATGCTTTTGTCGCTACTCCTGAGGCTGAATACTTCAACTAGCATTTTGATAACGCTCCATCTTGTTCCATCATACGATGGAAGGTGAATCCAGGATTAAGTCTTTTGTGTCTCTAATTTGTAATTATGAATTTCTACAGATATTACTCAGATCCTTTCCTGAACATTCCTTTAATCCCTTCTAGTTGCTGCAATGTTTGTGGCTTGCAGCTCACATCAGGGCTGGCCTTCATGGGCAATGGATCTCCGTGTGTTGAACTCTTCAGGAATCATCTTCCAAAGGCTGAAAATCCAGACCAAAGTCCCCAGCTGCCCTATGTACTCTTCTACAGTTCACTATTTTTATGCTAGAAGAATGTTTGTTGGCTTGGGTTTAGTTGTTTTTTATTTCTTGCAGATCTTGAAAATAGTGCTAGGTAAGCTGAAGTGCTTCCAGGCTTGTTGAGAGTTGGAGCTTAGGAATGTAACTTTGGAGATGGTGTTCTAGCGTGTTTAAAGTCAGCCCTGCAATGTATTGAAGATGTAGAGGTTGGTGGCCCTGCCTGTGGCAGGAGGGTCAGTATCTGATCCTTGGGGTCCCTTCCAACCCAAGCCATTCTGTGAGTGAATCTGTTTCATAAGAGTTAGCAAAGGGGCATTTGTATAAACTTGCAAAATGAAAGTTGACAGATAAAGATTAGGCTTACAATGGGGCTGTGACTCAACCTGGCAGGCAGGTTCCCTGACAGGGGGGAAAATCAGGGAGGAAAAACAGCAGCACTTCACAGCTGAGGTAAAAACTATTTGCTAAGACAGGAAAGAAAGAGAAGTACGTGTATTATCACCATTACTGCTACATACTGCTTACAAGTGATGCACGATGCAGTTGCTCACCTCCCACTGGCTGATGCCCAGCCTGCCCTCAGCACTGCAGGTCAAACACCCCTCTGGCCAGTGTGGGTCAGCTGTGATGGGGCTGTTTGGGTTTTGCTTGTTTTGATAAACCTGAAGCATTTCTGTGAGTCAAAAAGCTGAAAGAGGAGAACTTGTTTGAAATGAGTTGTGCTCAAAGCGTGGCAGGGCTTAGTGTTTCCCATGATTTTGCACGTTCTAGATTTGTTGTCCTCTGCCTTTCAAGCCCCATCTCCTTTGCAGCATGTATTGTGGTGGGGTCTTGCTGCCATGGGGCTTTGTAGCAGGCAGGTGCTGCTGGAACCAACGCTGCATGGCTCTGAGCTCAGGGATTCCTGCACACAGCGACCCAAGACTGGTGATCTGTTGAGATGAACCTTTTCCTGATAGCAATTAAGATAAGGAGATGATTACTCACACAGAAGAGTTAGAAAGCTGAAAAGTGTCTGTTGGGGAAAAAAAAAAAAAAAAAAAAAAAAACCAAAAAACAAAGAAAGAACTACAAGGATATGAAGCATGCCAACAGAGGAACGTTTTCATATGGAAGCAAAATAAATGCTGAGTAGATGTCACAGAACTACGTGGGTTAGCGCGTTTCATTCTGCTCCTCTTAACCGCTTTCTCAGTTTTACTGTAGTGCAAGGATTCCCAAACTCGGATGTGCTCGGGGTTGGCCAGCAGTGGCAGCAGCAGTGAGTACCTGCAGCGTGAGCTCAGGGGCAGCCGCGCCAGCAGCAGGCTGGGCTGCAGGCAGCAGCGGTGCCCAGAGGGGAGGGCTGTGCCCCGCAGGCTCCCCCTGGGCCAGGAGGGTCTCCCAGCTCAGCTGCCCTGGGAGGTGAGCTCCCCTGGAGAGCCGGGGCTGCGGGTTGGGGCCGAGCTGATCGCTAAGCGATGCACCCACTGCGCACGGTGCTGATGTGGCTGCCCTGCCTCTGTGCTGCCCTGCGGCTCTGCTCCCTGTCCTCCTCGTTCACGCTGCTGCAAGCCCTCTCTTCCATACGAAGGCAGCTCCTGTCTTTACACAGGGTGAGGAAAAAGTCAGCGGGGAAGTGCTGGGCACTGCGTGCCGTGCTCGCTGCCCAGACATGCGTTCCCTGTTTCCTCCAGGTCAGCAGAGAATCAGGATCTGCCACCGCCATGTCCTTGGCAGAGAGCAGCACGTGTACCGCATTTAAGTGGTTTGCATATCACCAGTGGTACACCACAGTTTGGGAACCCCTGGTATAGTATAATTATATTTCTACAATCACGTGGCCTCTCATTTTTGTATAATACATAAGCAAAAGGGATCAAATGGAGGTTTTCTGCTTTAACTTTTGCATTTCCTGACCTTTGAGTGCTTAGCTGTGCAACCGTAATATTGCATTAAAATGTCCTAAAGCTCTGAATTTCCAGGACAAAGAGCAGAAATAGAAGATTAGAGGGGACTGATACGTGGCTTACGGGAGGAAAGAAAATAATGCAAAGCCAGATATAGCAGAAAATAATTGTTTCTTCTTACTCACATGCCAGAGGGTAGATTTAAGAGCGGGCAGGTGGTGGTGAGATACCCAGTTCAGTCAAGTCAGATGAGTTCAGGGTATGGAGTTGGCATAAAGTGGGTGAGAAGAGAACTGTAAATACTTAAAACTCGTGCACTGTTTTTACATTTGAAAACCACTGCAGTTAAGAGATGTTTATACCTGAATTAAGGAATGATAAACCAAAATGTCAGTTCTGGAGCTAGAAGTGTGGGGCAGCCCAGCTGCGGAGGGTGGCCTGGGGAAGCACCAGCATGTCCTTGGCTCTGTTCTTGTCCTGGTCCACAGACAGAGATTGAAATTAGCACACGCACAAACGCTACTCCTGAAAGAAACCCTCGGATTTAGGGGGTTGCCAATGTGCTACTGCAGAGCCAGAAAAAAATAAAAGGATATTGGCACAGCTGAGGATATTGGATGTTGGAGCTGAGGGTGGCTGGGGTCAGGCTGGGCTGCGGGGAGGGGCTGCACATCGGCCCGTGCTCCAGCAGTGCTGCCCTGCGTTCCAAGGGTTGACCTGAGTCCCCTGTGGAGGTGCTGGCCTAAACTTGCCTTGGGGCGGCGCCACGGCTGCCTGTTTGTGAGGGCAGCTCCCTGTAGGGATAAGTGAAGCACGCGGAACACGTAGCGCTGCTTCTCCTGGCTGCTGTCACTGTGGTTGATTGTCAATTTGAATGCGTAAACGTTTCTTTCTGGCGGTTTTGATATCCGTGTAGAAAATATTCGTTCTCAGTCGCTTCCCGTTCAAGTTGATTTGCTGAATTGAATTGAACTTTTACATGCAATATTGTGCTTTTTATTTGCTAGGTTCTCTCCTATGGGTGTAGATCACATGAGTGGGCTTTCTGGTGTAAATGTTCCAGGAAACGCATCTTCTGGCTGGTGTATCTTCATCTACAACCTTGGTCAAGATGCTGATGAGGGAATCCTCTGGCAGATGTTTGGCCCCTTTGGTGCGGTTACCAATGTGAAAGTTATTCGGGATTTCAACACCAACAAGTGCAAAGGTTTTGGTTTTGTGACCATGACAAACTATGAAGAAGCTGCAATGGCCATAGCAAGTCTTAATGGCTACCGCCTGGGGGACAAAATCTTACAGGTTTCCTTCAAAACCAACAAGTCCCACAAATAACTTGCTCGTGCTTTTTGTATGGAATAGATAATGGAGTGACAGAAGTTGAAACATTTTTGTTAGTGTAAAACTCATTTTGCGCCAATTTTCACAAGTGTTTGTCTTAGTCTAAATGAGAAGTGGAAAAGGTTTTATATTCTGGGATGCAACTGACATGTTCAAATGTTTGAAATCCCACAATGTTAGACCAATTTTAAGTTGCTTTAAGTTATTTCATTTAAAAACATGTTAAAAAAAAAAATAATAATAATAACAACCCCCTGAAATCTGAAGTAGATTGCATTTAACTAGACCCTCTGGATGGTGGTAAAATTGGAGCATGCTTTCACTTATGAGACTAACATTTGTTCCATTGAATGTTGTCTGCAAAAACTGGAATCTCTTCTAAAAACTATCAGGCTGAATTAATGGATTTGCTTGTTTCTCATGTTGTTGTTTTTCTCACCCATTCTCCTGACCCCTCTGCCCCCCCCCTCCCCCGACTCGCTAGTATGGAAGAAAAGTTGAGAAATACTAATGTTTTAGTTGACAGTAAATTTGTTTTGCCGATTAATACTCATTGCTACGTGTCGTTGAGGATTACGCTTTATAAAGTCGAGGTCTTGTAAGTAGTAGCATGCCAGCATAACTTTTAACACCATTGATGAGGTAAGTTGCACACCGAGCAGTGGCCCAGCTGTCAAATTGAAAGGTTTTAGCAACATTTCCTTTTAAAGCCCAACATTTTTAATAGGAACGGACCAAAGAGTTTCAAAGAAACTCCGGGAAGATTTCAGAGTCAAAATGAAACTCCACAAAAGTGTGAATATGTGTCGCTACGTTATCAAACTGAATCTCTTCTGTCCAGATATTTAATGCATGGTGCACTACTTACTGGTACATTATAACGCAGCAAGATACTCGTTTTCAAAGATCATTATAGTCTGAATTCCTTTGGTAGTTCTATTTTGTAAAGAAAAAAAAAATTGTAAACATTTGAGCATTGTATTTCTCGCATCCCTTCTAATGAGTGCTAGATTTTTCTATTTTAATAGGATTTTGTTTTGACAACTAGCTTTACTTATTGAACACTCAGCAGAAAAGTACTTACGACTTGCAAGTTAGATATTAACAAAGAAAACCCTTTGATTTGTAGATTTAAAGATTAATCCCCCAAGTTTTCTGCAGACTGCCTTGAAACTTTGAGTTGTTCTGTTTCTGTTAATTTTCTTTTGCTTTTTTGTGTTTTTTGTTTGTTTTTACTTTTGCATTTAAGAACATTAAATTTGATTTTGTTTTGCTCAAATTTTGTTTTGTTTTTTATTTTCTGTTATTTTTTTGCTTAAGTATTGCACAAAACGTCCAGCTTTCAAGAAAGTGTTGTTTTATGAAGAGCGTAGTTCCTCTTAAAGAGTCTTAATTTCGTCCTTTGACAGATGAGTAGAAGAAAAAGGGATGTGAAATGAGAGCACTGCAGTCCATCTGTCACATAGAGCCTGTGTTCCCCGGGCTGACGTAACCCTGCGGTGCTCTTTGGTAGGAGGCCTGGGACGGATTTGGGGTACAGGCTGTGTGAGGATGCTGCGCGTGGTAGAGACGTGCTCTGTGCGACCTCCAGGTAGGTTCAGTTGCCAAAAAGTTAGGGCAGATGGGAAAGCTGGGTCAGTTCTGTTGCAGTGTCTCCTTTTCGTGTGAACCTCTGCCGGTCCCAAGCTGCGTTCCTGTGCCAGAGGCTGATCCTGGCTGCCTGCAGCGCTCCCATCCCCTGCTGACCTTGCCTTGCGCTGGAGAACCTCACTTTCCTTCTTGCAGCAGGACTAGCAGTCACCCCAGGAAACCTGCACTTCATCTCTGCACAGCACAGCCTGAGAGCAGCTGAACGCACTGCCCAGCTCCGGTGCTTGCTCTCAGCATTGCCTGGGATCTGCTGCTGCTGGTAGCTGTGGGGTACGGACAGGGCGCAGCGAGCGCCTCCCGCTGCCTTTGAGCATCGTAGGCAGTGTTTGCCCTTTGCACGTTCTGCCTCGCCAGTCCTGCCCGTCCTGCTTGCTCTCTTCTGAGAAGCCCAATACAGGGTACAGCATTCCAGGACAGGGAATGGAAGCCCACTTTGGCGCAGTGGTGCTTTGTAAGGCAGTGGCTGTGCCGGAGCAGTCCCCGTTCCCAAGCGTGCTGTCTGCCATCCGCTTCTGGCTGTCTCTTCCAGCATCAATTCCAGATGTTTCTGTGTTTATCATCCATTTATCACTTCAACAAAACCTTTTCTGGTGTGCAGGAGAAGGTTTAGGAGCGCTGTTGGGATTTCTCCCAGATCACAGCTGCGCAGTGCAGAGCAGTCTTTTACTGTGTCCCATCACCTCACTACTTCACTGTTCCACTGGAGTGAACCTCAAGTGGTTTCCAGTTTCCTCTGATTCTCTCTTGCCTTGTTTCATGTAAGATTTTTGTAACCAAAAGGCAGCTGCTGCTTTACCAGTGGATCATGCTGAGATCCACTCTTCCCAAATCCAACTTTGCATCCATTACCATTACAGGCATGCTGCTCTTCACACCACTGCTTGCTCACCAACAACCTCATTCTCTTTTAACTTTTCTTGGAGGCTTTTTAGCACAACTGTCATCCAACTGCTTCCTTATTTCCCCCTCTCCTATTCTTTACTAAATAAGAAGGAAATTCAGGATATTGTTTCAGTAGTGCTATGGAAGTTTCCCCTAAGAGGTGTCTGATCCTGGACTTGTTTGGTAGTTGCTCTGGGAACAGTTCCTGGGCAGTTCAGCCAAGCAAAGCGTTGCCTTTTGAGTCAGGAAAGGAGGAAGAAAGTGTCCCACTAAAACACCAAGAGCTGATGGTGGCAGAAGCACTTGGTCTGTTGGCTGTGCCGTTCTCACAGTCAGTGTTTGGCTTTAGCAGCTGAGCTCAAGAAATTAAGCATATGTATTCTTGATGCTTTTGGTCCTAAACTGTAACCTACGCATCGCACTGGTAAAGGGCAAAAGAAAGCTGCTGGAAGTGGAAGCTGGCTTGTAAGACCAGAAAGGTGCAAAGAGCTGGCCGTCCTTCCCACATCATCCACACACCTCTCTTTCAGGCTGAGCCCTGATTTCACCTCTTTCCAAAGCAGTCTTGGCCTCATAGCTCTCAGGGACTTGAAGGTAAGAAAGGTTATTTGCAGTTTTCATCCTTTCATTCGAGGTGTTGTGGTTCCTTTCAGGTGACCCTTCTGTCTATGGGATCACAAGGTCTTACAAGAACATGACTGGAGCTTGGTCGTGTTGCTCAGCAGTCCCGTCCTATTGCTGGTTAGGGTGTTACGATGGGATTTTCAGGAACTGGGTTCGGTAGACCATCCAGGAGATGTTTTATATGGTGTCAGGACCCTGAATGTGGAACGCTCTCCTTCTCTTACTCAACATCCATCCATTTCTCTGCTTCTGTTTTTCCAACACCTGCTGTGCTTGGCAGCCCCAAGGGATGGCTGCGCTGTTTGGGACTGCCCCAGCCCTGCAGGGTGGGCTGTGTTCTTCAGGGACTGCAGGGTTTCACTCTAAAATGAGACAGTGCTGAGCAGAGAGCTGTCCTGAGGGTGGCTCAGAGCTGCCCCTAAACTTCTCTGAAAATGTTCTGGAGTTGAGCTGCGTTGTGCAGAACTTAACAAACAAACCAACCCACTAAAATGCAGGGGGTTTTTTAGGTTGAAAAATTTAAAAAAAAAAAAAAAAAAAAAAAAAGTTTTAACAGAGTTTCCTTGCAGGCTTTGTTCAGGCTGGTCTTTTCTGATCTGTTGGTTTATTAATGAGCTTTTATTCCCACCCAGTACCTGACCTTTACTTCCCAGATCCCTGGTAGGAATGGGCTGCAGCCCCTGCACAGACATCCTGTTCACCATCTGCAGAGAGGGCCGTTGCACAGTAAATACAGAGCAGGGAGCTCCGGTGTTGCTGTGTGCCGTATGCAAGCTGGCAAAGGCGAGTACAGCCCCTTCAGGAGAAGAAATCAGAACCATCAGGAGGGTTCTGACCAGGGGCAGAACCAAAGCAGCGTAGCGTTCTGTTTTGTTTCCTCGTGGTTTCATTTTGGATTGTGTCTGGATGCTCAAGCGTTGAGTTTTTGTCCTTTGAGCCGCGCTGCTTTTCTGCAGTGTCTGTGCCGCGCTCTGCTATGTAGAGGAGGGGAGCTGAGCCCCCCACTGCCCCCAGCCCCTTCCTATGCTGGGGGGGAGGTCTGTCCCGTAGGGTGGAAGGAGCAGGAGTTGTCATAGCACAGCTCTGACGCTGCCCTCTGGTGCTGGTGTCCTTTGAACCTCTGTGTCGCCATGGCTCGGGCCCCAGTGAACATGGAGAGGTACCCGAGTCGCTGAGGCAGGGTGAGCCATGCGGCTGTCAGGCTCCCGTCCTGGCAGAGGCACAGCGTGCTGTGGGCAGATGGGTACAAAGCAATTAAAAGTGGGCACAACGGCACCGATAGCAGGAGGGGTCTGCAGCTGCAAGGAGGTGATGGAGTAACTGGAGAGGTAATGCAGATTTCGGATGCTAAGTTTCGGAAGCGAGTGGTCCCTAGGGTCCTTAAATAGTTGTTCTCATGTTATTTTGTTTTAATGTTTGGGTAAGATCAATAAAACGAAGATTCTTCACATATTTCAGGAATTTTTTTTTTTGTTTTTTTTTTTTTTCCCAGTGTATTCTAAACTGGAATAACTGAAGCTGTTTTTTAGGTTTAGTTTATCATTATGTATGTGCTTAAGAAACAACAAAAAAAAAACAACTGTTGAGAGCATCCCCTCGTGAGCTTTTCTACCCAAAGCAGCAGCTGAGTGGTAGAACAAACTGCTTATTGAAGCGAGGTCCTCCAGGAGACAAAACCCTCTGAGAACCGGTAGGATTTGGGGGTGGGTTTATTTTTCTATGTGAGACACAGCTTTTTGTGAACTACTGACGGGTCCCCATGGCTCAGCTGCTGGAGCTCATAGGTTTATCTGTGTTTGTACAGATGGATGTGTTTGTCCACGCTGTGCAGCACGAGGCGCCTTGCACTGAAGCTCAGGGCACAAGTGCTGTGGAGAAGGGACCAAATTCACACCTGGCACAGGAGAACACCGCTCCCTTTTTGCTCACCTCGTGGTTTTGTCACCCCCATGCTTTGGTACCAGTATTGGGCAGCAGATCTCGTTGTATTCTGTGCCCTTTGCCGTAGCTCCGCACTTTGCAGTGCTGGTGCTGAGCACCGCGCGGATCCTTACAGCAGCCAGCAGCTTAGCGCTCATCTCACACGGTTATTGCACCCGATTTGTTTTCTACTTTAAAAAGAAAGCGGTGAAAGTAAATAGCAAAACTGAGCCCAGCCTGCCTGCTCCCAGCGCGGCCGCAGAGCCGGCGCAGCATCTGCCTCCAAGCATTTTTCTGTGCGGGTGGAATTTCCACCACAAACACCACAAAAGTTGGCGCTGGCCACGGGAGGTGGGTAGGAGTAGGGCTGCACGTGGGACCTGGAGAAATGGCCGCTGCCTTCGGAGCCTTCATTCTCCCTGTTCCTCATTTCCAAAGGGGTTGGGGCGGCTGCGCGGCCGAACGTCCTCAGTTGTCGTTGGGAAGAACTCGAAAGCAGTCAGGACAAACCTTGATCTGCCAGTATGAATCACACTGTACTCCTTTTCTTGATTTGGTTTCCCTTATCTTCTGTAATCTTTTGTTTATAAATTAACCTGTTTGTGGGACAGAAGGTTTTACCGATTGTTTTCCGTTCTGTACAGTACACGGTGAAACATTTTGTATATTTAGCGTGTTTTTAAGTTATTGGTTTGTTTTATATCAAATAATTTATTTTTCAGGTACCATTTTCATTTACGCTTTGTTTTTACCTGGGTTTATTTTAAATAAAGTATGACACTGCTTTCCAAATGTCTGAAACGAAGTGCAATCCCCTTGTGTTATTTTGAGAGTATTGATGTGAAAACCTTATTTTAGAAAGAGTTGCACAAATGCACCAATTCCTCCCCTTTGTCCTGCAGTTCGAGTGCTTTGGGAATTCTCTTCTGTTTATTTCTTTTCTTTTCAAGTGGCTTGAAAATGTTGGGATTCTCATATTGAAACGGTTGAAAGGTGGGTTGAACGCAGCAGCGCTTTGGTGGAATCCTGTGGACGGAGTGTTGTTTTCTTATGGTATTTTCAAAATTAAAGGAAACAAAGCCTCGATCCCTCATCCTCGTTTTAATATAAACTCTGATTTAATTTAATATGAAAAAGGCTTGGTTTTCTTTTTTGTTATTTGTTGGCCAACACGTTCCTTGCTGGTTTCGATAGCTCCTTACTGATGCCGTGTTTGTCATGTGCCGAAATGAGCTGTGGTGGAAGCTGATGTGTCGCAGAACGGTCTCGAGCTTTTACTTAATGGTTCCTCCTTGGTTCTTCTCCTGCAGGAATTGGGGTTTCTTTGTGCAATTTGGAATTCTGATGTTTTTCTCAGAGCAATACAAACTGTGTTTGCAATTGGGTGGATCGAGCTCCGCTAAAGCTTTTGTTACGCGTAACACCATGAGAACGATGGGATTAAAAGGAGGCACGGGGCTGACCTTTTACCTTTCAGGAAGAGTTGTTCTCTCCGTCTTAGGACTCTTATCCCGCCTGATTAAAAAAACTGAATAAAATAATAATTAAAAAAGAGCACCAACACCAAACCAGGCCCCAGCCATAGGCCGTTGCTCAGAAATTTGGGGTTGGTTGGTTGGTATTTGTTTGCAACTTTTGGAGGAAAGCCCTTGGGATGCAGTGCTCCTCCATGAAAGGGCAGCACCCGGTTGCTCTGGTCTGGGAAGGGTTGGCCCTGTGGGGGTTTGCAAAGCGCTCATGGAGCTGCGCTGGAGGGGCTGCTGCTGTCCTGCCCACGGCTGTGTGCCCCATGCCTGGAGATGCCCGAGGCCACGCAGAGCCTGGGAGCCCTGAGCTGGTAGTGTGTCCCTGCCTGGGCTCAGAACTGAAGGGCCCCTCTCCTCCCTTCCACCCCAACCACCCTACGGACGGCGCAGTGCTGCCAGCTCAGCTCGGAGCTTTGCAGAGCTGTGTTTCCAGTTCTTGCTGCTACAGAAATGGCCTGGTTTCCCAGTGCTTACCAGATTGAAATTGTTCTTCCTGCTAGATCTGAAAGAGCAGAAATGAGTATTTTTGGTTACTGCCTATCAAACAGGTTATGGGGTATGCAATATCTATTGCAAACAGGAGCTCAGAACCCCCAGCACAGAATTTTAGACCTTTCCTGGCTTCTTTGCGGCAGAACTGCAGCACCTCCAGTGTGATTCCTCCCAGAGGACATTACCCCAGTGGGATTGCTTTGCCCTGGTTCATACCAGCAACCTTTGTATCTTTCAATTCCATGAGAAGCAATAAGAGAAAACACACACAGACAACCAGAAGGTTTTGCTGCGAGACGTGCCCATCAGGTTTGTCCCCCCTGTCAGAAATGCCCATTTTTACCAAGAGAAAAGAAATCCCAATCTAGTGTGGCCACATTGAGCCTCGGGTGGAGATAACTCGGGGTGGAGGTTCCTGCAGCTCTCCTGTTGGCTGCGGGCTGTGCCGGAGGCTGTTGGTGGCTCGTAGTGCTGTGCCTCTCTGCTGTCACCCCCAGATCTCCCAGGACAGTGATAGATGACACTGACTGCTGTCTCATTGGTACTCTGCTCTTTATAATATAAATATATTTTTTTCCACTTGAATGGTACCTCTATTACATAATGCAGTTAATGTTATTTTTTTCGGATTGATTGACTTCTCTCTGCAGAGCTGCAGCTGGGTGCTCCTCACGTCCATGCAGGGGCTGACGCAGAGCTTCACCACCTGACGTAAAGATAGCTGAGACTCTTCGTGCATTCTGAGTAACCAGCAGACTTCTGACACATCCTTTAACTCAACTTCTGTTTGAATGTGTTGGAACAGATCCTGCTCCCAAGCTCAGCCTGTGCATGCTGCAGAGAGCAGAGGAGAGCAGAGCAGGAATGGTTTGGCTTGGGAGCAGTGTGGGGTCGGTATGAGCGGTGCTGGGCTGCAGCTCACGTGCCACAGGAGGAGTGTGTGCTCACACTCTCCAGACCTCAGCGTGGTGCTGCAGTTCACGTTGGCTCTGGTAAGTCAGTCCCCGTGCTTTTTTGAAAGCAAACAGGTTTGGTCTTGGCCCAACCAGAAGTGTAAAATGGGGGTAAAGTGTTTCTGTGAGCACGTATCCTACCTGACACCTCTTTGTCTCAGTTTGTTCCCTCTGTTTTGCATCTGTCAGGCGATGAGTCTTCATGTGTGTGTGTATGCATGTGTTGAAGTGTAGGCTGTAGTTATGGATGGTTTATTTATAACATGCTTTTATCTCAGTTGCATATATTGATGCGTTCTGTGCTCTGTGTGCACACGTACACTGTTCCACATGCATACACAGTGTGAAGGTAACTTGCAAATCATGTACATCATCCTTTTTTAACAGAAAACTTGAAGTAAAAATACTTGTTTTTCATACAGTGAACTCGTACAAAGATGTATCCCTAAAAATCTGAGCTTTTGTCAAACTTCAGAGTCACGAAGGTGTTTTGTAACAGCAGTGCAGTAATGTGACAAGCAGGAGACAGAGCTTTAAGAGAACACGATATCCACGTTTCTCTAAACCTCCCCAAAATACCTTCAGACACCTCCATCTCGTGCATCATCTGGTAACACAGCATTGCTGCTCTTCAGGGATTGCTTCCCATTTGCTTCTCCCTGGGATCAGAATGCTGTCACCTCTTTGAGAACTGGCAATTAGGAAATGATGCTTGCTTCTTTTTGGGCCAATTTTTCTATTTTATTCCCTGTTATTACAATATTTTCTGGACCTTAATACTCTCATTCTTTCTTACTACAGGAATGGAAGAAGGAAGACAGCTCAGCTTCAAGAACATCTGTGAGTGGCAGAGATTGGCCTCGCACACCAGCGAGGTTTGGGGTGCCTTGCTGGCCCTGCTCCCCATCCCTGGATTCTGGGATGGACACCCAGATGCTGCTGGTGGCCATGGGGAAGGGACATTGGGCCCGAGTTCAGCTCTTGGTGTCCATGTAATCAATACTGAGCTTGCCAGAGCAGCTCTGCTGTCCCCCTCCAATCTCCCAGTTCCTCTGTGAGCGTGCATTCTGGTCTGTGGGGAAGGAACAGCGTGAAGCTGATTTGTTTAAGGCCATGTCCAAGGAAGGAAGAAAGGGGAGAGGATAGGCTGGGTTGAAGTGGTGAAATTTAGACAGCCTGACATCAGCTGAAGTTTGTGAAACCCACCTTCTGCAAAGCACCGCTGAGTGACGGTCCTGCAGCTGCTTTGGTGCAGCAAAAGAAAGGTGCTGGGTTGGGGGGCTGCGCAGGAGGGAGCTGAGTGAGTGGGAGAGCTCCTCATTTTGCCTTTGCTTAGCGCTGAGGGTGTCACCCCTTCCTAAGCATTGTCTTGCAGAAACCGAAGGAGGAAGATGGGGTGATGCCCAGGGAGAAGCTCCTTGCAGCAGCTGCGGCTTCCTGCTGTTGGTGCTCATGGCTCTGTGGAAGCTCAGCGGCTCATTAAGCACAACATTGTCATACTGCTTCAATTTTTTCATTATTTTTTAAAGAGTGATGAGAGGATTCTTAGCAGTTCCTATCCTAATAAAACCCCCAAAGTGTTCCAAGTGTCGTCAGCTCAAATGAGAGGACATGGGTAGCCAGTAGGTGGTTGGGAGATTGGCTGGGGAGCAGGCTAGCCACAAAAGATGCAGAAGATGGGGAGGGGTGACGGTGCTGCAGGATGACATGCTGGGAGAACGTAGTGTATTTTGCAAAAGCAGAGGTGATAAGAATAAGGGTAAGTGCACGGAGCTGACTGCAATTGCAGATGCAAAGCAGGAAAGAGTCGTGTGCTCTGAGGTATGGGTGGTAAACAATGAGCAGGAAATAGCAGTGATAGGTGTATGGGTGATAAGGGATGTGGCACACATAACTTTAACCCCATCCATCTTGTCTCTGCTCTGCAACGTTTCCATAGGCTGAAGCCAGGAAACAAAGGCTGCATGCTGAGCTGAGCTGTGATGGCTCCATCCTTGGTCCCAGCGAGGGACAGCAGGGAAAAATGTTACCCGAGTGTTGGATAGCATGTTTAGCAATGTGGAGGTAAAGGAAAAGGTCACAGGTTGTCACAGGGGTTTATCACAAATAGTATCATTATTTTGGTGGATTTCTTTGATGATTAGAAGTACTGGAAGTGGAAAGTGCTGTAAGAAAAATGGCAGTGGGAGAAGCTAAGGAGGAGATTCTCACCTGGGAGGACACAGCAGTTTGCTTCCCTTCCAGGAATGCACCTTCAGTTTTTCTTTGCTTTGAAATATCACATGTGCTATGAAACCCTGAGCTAGAAGTTGCTTGGAGATCCCATAGCTCTGAACTTCCTGCCAGGAGAGGTGCTCAGGAGGATGAGAAGTGTTGGTGTTCTTGCACAGTTATCCAGAGGAGCTCACAGACAGGTGTGCATGTTCAGGAATTGGATGCACAGCTCTGACCGGTGATTACGTGGATGGAGAACCCCCCTCTTAAAGCTGACCCAACTGGAAATTGCTGAGGGAGCCTTAGCAGTAGGAAAATCCACAAGGTGAATCAAACAGTTGTGCTTCACAGTGCCACAGGCATGCAGGAGTGAAGATGAGATTAAAAAAAGTCCATGTATATGTGCTGTGTTTGTGTGCTTTGGTTAGGGGATGTAGGAAGCTGGGGACTGGGGAGTTGTTTGTGTGAAGGATGGATGTGGCAATCTGCAGCCTGCCGTGCCGTGTGCTCCATTGTGGGAGCACTGGGAGGGTGTTGGTGGGGACCTGACAACCTGGATGCATTAGCTTGCTTCTGTGTCACCCTCAGGGCTTTGTTGTGCTGGCTGCAATGGAAGGGAGGCCAGAAACCACGAACCACCAGTGCAGTTCAGTGGCTTTGTAGCTGAAGATGAAACTGCAGTGGGAATGAGGATGCTGCAGAAGGAGACATTCTGTAGAACTGCCTGAATGTTCAACCTCAGCTGAAAAGAGCTGCAGAGGGAATTCAACATCGCACTGCAGTGATGGTGGCAGTCAGCTGAGGACCTGTGGTGCTCATCATGGGACTGAAGTTCTCAGAATTTCCTTTGCAGTGATGGCTTCCATTCACCTGTTCCTACGAGGCGGTTCTGGTTGGGCTTGCTGTGCTCTGTCCCATTTTCTACAGCAGTATCAGTGCTGTGCATTGGAAATCTGCACTGAGCTGCTGTTGAAAAAAAAAAAAAGAAAAAAGTATGGAGACAAAAAAAAACCCAGCTTCAACCAGAGCCAGGGGCTGAGTGTTGTTGGATTGTGCCACACATATACATAAGTCACTCTGAAAGTAATGCCTCCTGTTTATTTCCTTGAAAACTACAACTGTACGCTGTAACACCATTTGATGGCACAAATTCTCAGCTACAAAAAATTCTGTGGTTTGAATTCAAAGGGGTCTTAAAGCCCAACATTGTTCAGTCTGTATGTGGACAAACATTCTTAACAGCTCCGTGCGTGGATTGCTTGTACCTGGCTGGAAAAGCAAAGGTCTGAAGGAATACAGGCAGATGAGAGCTGCTTTTGTAACTGGTTATGAGCAAATGAATTGCTGTGCACAAAGTGTCTGTGTCAGTGTTTTATTTCCCACTGAAGCCTCTGTGTGTAGGAACCACGCGTTGGTGCCCACATTCTTGAAGAACAGCTGTTAGCACTGAAGGTGATGGGATGGGAGAAGAGGAGGAATCACCACCATGCGGGCAGGAGAAACAGTCAAAGATGAGGATTGGCATTGGATTGCTGCTGGGAGCAGAGGGGGAGGAATTGTGCCTGGATCACTGGACATCTCGAGGATGGAAGTGCCAGCAGTGTTGGGTCTGTCACAGCAAATACCTGCAGCTGGGAAATGGCGATAGAAAGAGAGATGGAAACGGACTTAGAACACCCAAAGACAAAGCAGTGTTCTTGAAACACAGGAGCATCGTGTTGCTGTTAACAGTCTTGCACCAGAACGTGGTTTGTTTGGGGTAATGCTTTGCAGACAACTGCAGACTTCTGGAGACCAAGAGGAGGAGGGGGAATGGCCAAATAACCACGTGGTTCTGGTTCTGCACGTGGAAGGACAGTGGGAGCAGGTTCTGAGGTGCGCTGGCCGCAGGTAAGTGAGGTTGGGCTGGGAGCCCTGTTCCAGGCCTGTGCTTTCTTTCCCATCTGCCCTAACGTCAGGGTGACCCGCGCTCAATTAGCAGCGCATCTGAGCTGCTCCTTTCAGGAGTGAGTGTGTGGTGAGCGTGGGGCGGGACCCGTCTGCCTTTGCCTCTTCCCCTCTTTTCATTTACTTCCTTATTTCGTTTCCCTGTAGAGCTTCTCATTTTCTCTGATGCAACCACAGCCTGAAAGCTGCGAACACCAACCACTGTCCTCGCTGCATACAGCAGAACATGGCTGTAATCCACCACCCACACCCAAAGCTCCAAGGAAACATCTTTTCTGCTCCTTTCAGCGTGCAGGATAATTAAGGGATCAGCTAAGCTCCCTGAGAACATCTTGTGATGGATGTTTGCAAACGTCCCAACAAGCGCCCGTGATCTCCGTGCACAAAAGGAGCAATGCTTCTCAGCATGCAACCGATACAAAACGCCATGGAGAAGATTCTCAGCTCCAAAATGCTGCTTTTCAACATAGCCACTGCCGTCAGCTGTGCGTTTACACCGGTGATAAACAAGAGGTGCATGAGCTGAGTGCTGGTCATAGAATCATAGAATCCTTGGTGGGTCGTCCTTAGGTCACCTCCTCCCCTTCACCAAACCTGCTGGTGGCATTCCGTTTCCCAAATGAGGCTCATTTGGCCAATGGTTGGGTTTTCTACCTGAATTTTGGGAGATACCACAAAGCCAAGGGCTTCTGCTACCTTGGGTTAATAGTCACAGAAGCCATAAGTAGCTTCCATGGAGGTTTTATTGCATAGAAGCAGCTTCTGGTGATTCTTCTCAGCGAGAATAATGTTCAGATGACAACCCTTGCCTTTGCCCAGTTGCTCTCCCAGCTTTATTAAGATATGGTGCACGCTGTCTTTGAGGCTGGAGTAGTTTTCAGTGTGCTGAGCAGAATCCTTCAGTTCACCCCACTCCCACGTGTCGCACCCACAGTCCCAGAGGTGGACAGTGCTGCTCCTGGTGCTGCTCAGTGACTTTGGGCCCATTCTTAGTGGCTTTCATGGCTCTTGGAAACCTCCTGTCCCTCAGCTTCTGGTGCTCTCATGTTACTCTGAGTGCAGAACACCGTGCTGACGTTTTGGGATGGATGCATTACTCTGCTGGTGCTGCTGGACTTATCCCAGTCCTCATCAGCTTGTTAGCTGATCTTGTCTGCCTGCATCTGAGTAATAGGAATAACTCAATTCATTTCCTTGTGGGTTGTGTCATCTTTTAGAGAAATTCAGTGATGTTGGTGTGAATTTAAGCTGTTTCTGTCAGCCTTGTGCTGTGGCAGTAATGACAACCCGGGGCAGGAGGGGGATGTGGTGGTGTTGCAAGAGGTAAATGCATCCAGCAGCACGCACAGCATGTACAAAAGACTGTGGAGAAGGCTGCCCTTGGGAGCAGTGTCTTAAGGCTTTCATTGGAATGGGAATTTGAACTTAGGAGCACAGCTGCAGAGGGTAATGCTGATAAACTAATGCAGTGTGCTGATCACTGCTGCAGCATCCCGTTCTACTCAGCCTTGGCTTTGGGCTCTGGGCAAAAGATACACTCTGTTTTTCAGTTGAGAACCTAAAAGATATGCATGTGTATATATACATATTAACATGTAATACATATTGGTATGTGTTCGTGTATATTAAAAGGTTTAAAAATAACTGTTAACACCTTATGGCATGCAGCCTGGGCAGCAGATAGAGGCTGCTGCCATAAGATGACAGCTTCAGTTCCACCTCTGCTGCTCTCTGCCATCATCTCGTAGCTGTTCCCCAATGCTCTGAGCAGCCTCATGGAAGGGGACAGGGCTGTGCCATAACCCCAGCTGCTGTGGGCAGGGCTGCCAGTGTGGTCGTGTCCTCAGCTCCAGGCAGCAGGGTAGAAAGGATGGAGAGGGGTTTGCTGCCCCAGATAAGGCCTTTGTCTTGCAGAGCAGCCGTGTGTGGCATTGGGAATGCTTAGCACCGAGGTCCCGTCCTGGGGTGGCAAAGCTGCAACCTACACCTGGCAGATGTTGTAGTGCCCTCCCATCTGCTCAAACAGAGTGTCCTCAAGGTGGATCACGTTGTCTTTGGGATGCAGAAGTGGGGGCTCTGCAGAAGGAAACTTGTCTGTGTCGCTCGCTGTGTCTTGCTGTGAGAAAAGATAAAGGTGTTGTTTCAGTTTCTTAACCAGCCGCGTTCTTTGTGTCTGCGTGGCCTCAGAGTGCCCCGTGCTCCCAGAGTAACCAGCCAGGCGTACCTTTGGGGGCTTTGGGGCAAAGTCTTTCTCACAGACATGTTGTATGATGCCAGCAGCCAGCGCATCCCCGAGGACATTGGTCATGGTCCGAAATCGGTCCCTGGAAGAGAGAAGCACTGAGGCTGCAGCCAGAGGTCCCACATGGCATTGCAGCGCGTGGCGTGCAGCCCTGCTGTCCCTGCTGCTGCCAGGATAACAGTGAGTGAACGCAGAGGGGTTCGGAGCTCCCAAACTTCTTGTCCTGAGATCTCCTGCTCCTCACCCGCCAGCACAAGGCTGCCCCGCGGGTTGGAGATGGTCCTTGGAAAGCACCATCTGTCTGTGTAGGAAGGCCAGTATCATTTCCCTTCCGATGGCGTGCAGCTTGGAAGGTGGATGCTGCCTATTGGATGTGCCCATTTCCTGCTGCATGGTTTTATTCAGCACCTCATGCTTTTATCCTAAGCAGTGGCGTTTTTCCACCTCTTTGGTGGCATCCCCATATCCTTCCTATCTATCTCTTGCACACGCATGATTTTTTTTCTTAACTTGTTTGTGATCTCTGGCAAAGATGTGGCGTGCAACAGTGATCGTGGTGAGCACTCCAATCAGGACCAATCGGGTAAGAAGTTTTTGCTGATTGTTATCATTTTGGGAAAAGAATAGGAAAAGGAACGAGCTGACGCTTGGCTTCTGGCCTTGTTCTGAGGTCAGTCCCCATTTCCTCTACTAGAGGGAAGTCCCAGTGTGTCCCCACTGCCGTGTGGTGTGACACACACACCGTGTGCCCAGAAAGGACTTACAGGGCCCAGTCCACTGCAATGATGAGCGTGATGTCAGCAGTGGGCAGCCCCACCGAGGTCAGCACGATGACCATCGTGACGAGTCCTGACTGTGGGATCCCGGCCGCCCCGATGCTGGCTGCAGTTGCTGTTATGCTGTGGAGAGAAGGGCTGCGGGATTAGCGTCCTCAAAAGGTGGTGTGGAAGTTCTCTATGGACCAGGGTGAGCTCTGGAAGGTTCCAGCACTGCAGACAGCCCAACCATGGGCGCATCTGCCGGTGGAGAGTGGGATGGGATGCACTGCCCACACCTCCCTGCCTGCTGCTGCACACGGGTACCTTATCGTCACGATCTGCCCCAGATCCAAGTCGTACTCGTTGACCTGGGCGATGAAGATGGCAGCGACTGCCTCGTACAGCGCCGTGCCGTCCATGTTGATGGTGGCACCGACAGGAAGGACAAAGCGTGCCACGCGCCGGTCTATGCCGTTGTTTTCCAGAAGACACTTAAGGGTGATGGGCAAGGTCGCTGAGCTGCAGAGCAAGGAGCGTTAAGTCATGGTTTGCCACAGCGTCACCAGTGCTGCCTTTGGAATTACTGGGCAAGCGCTGTAGGAATGAAAGTCCAGTAGAAAATTAAGCAGTCATGTTGTACGGATTGCTGTACCAACAGAAGCCGTTTCTTGTCGGCTTACAGCACCTGGAGGACACAGAGCACACTGTTGGCCAACAGTAAGGCTGCGGTGCTGATGGGACAACCCAGAGCCCCAGCCCTGCTGGGTCCCGCAGGGAATGGCCACTCTTCCTTCTGCCCATCGCAAGACCGGGAGCTGCAATGCAGGGGCTGCTGGAACAGGGTGTGAAGGTGCCGTGACCAGGGCAGCGCTGAGCATCCCACTTCCCACTGCTGCCGGGAGGGATCTCCTTCAATGTTTTAGCTTTCTTGATGTCTGCAGTGCTTCTCTTCTGCCGTGCCCTACGTGCCTCTGCGTCACCCACAAGCTACCCGCATCCTCTCCTAGCTGTACCCACATTTTTCAGCCACGTTTTCATACCTGGAAGATGTAGCTAAGGCAATCAGCAAAGCTTGCAGTATCCCCCTAATGAAAGCATAGGGGTTTTTCTTGGTGATGAGTGCAAAGAGCAGCGGTAAGAACACAAGCCCATGGATGGCCAGCCCAGACACCACGGTGACGGCATACAGCCCCAGCTTCTGGCCTGTAACCGATGGGTCTTCCATCTCCAGGATCTTCCCAGCAATGAGAAACACGATGCCGAAAGGGAAGTACCTACCAAGAATGAGGGCAAGCGTTCACAAAGACTAAGCAGTGCAGCAATGACAGCATTTGGGACGGCTGTGCTGCACTGAGTCCATTGCTCACAACAGATACTGCAGGACTGGCATCAGCACCAGCGAGCGGGTGGGGAAGGAGCAGAACCGATGACGACCCGACTCACCAGACAGCCATGGAGACGATTTTCATCACAGCTTCGTTCAGACACTGGCACACGTTGACCAGCGGCGCTCCTCGCTCACCCATCTTTCCCAGGAGGAGCCCTGCAGCCCAACGCATGGACCTGTGCTACTGAGCAGCACCCAGCGCGCAGCGCCCTTGGGCTGTGGATGGAGGAATCTAGAGAGGGACGGACTGGCTTTTTGCTGACAGCTCCACCGCTGCCCCCAGTGCTGCCCTCAACACGCTCCCCCCGCCCCACATCCTCGGATTGGCTCTTTGGTTCCTGATACGCTGAGCTCAAGCTCCTCGCCCTCACCTCTCCCCATAATCCGCCCCACGCTGATCCCATCGCCTCCCACTCCTTCCTCCCCCCGCTCCCTCCTCTCCTCCTGCAGGTACCTATGGTCGCAGAGAAGATGACGATCCCAAGGACGTTCATCTCGTTGCTGGTCCCTGGCAGGGTCCTGTACGTCATTTCGGGAGATGGCGTTAGCTCAAGAAACACGGGTCGCTGGATTTCAGGGTTTTCCTCATCCGGTGCAAAGTAAATAAAACTGAGGGATTTCCCTGGGATTGTTGGGAATCGTGGAGACTTCACCACTGGGACAATAACAGTTCGATACTGGGACAGAAACAAAGCAGAAGTTACTGTCCTGTGGGCAGCAGGCGCCAGTGAGCGGCCCTGCAGTGAAGTGAGAACCAGGGCAAGGAAACAGCAGCTGGCATTTGAGGCGGATCCGTGCTGGATCCCAATGTGGGATGAGAAAACGTTGTGATCCCTACAGAGGGGCCCCTCCAGCCCCGTCCTGGCAGCCCACAGACTCCCAGTGCCATGAGCTTGCTGTTCTCCCTGCACCCTGCCCATCTCTGCCCCGTCTCCTTCAGCCCAAACCTCATCACTCTCATTCTCCTGCTCACACCCCTCTGCCCTGCTCCCTGACCTTCTCTGGGACTGGGGTGAGGATGGGAGGGAAATGCGGGTGAGTTTGGGGACAGGATGGGAATGGGATGGGAATGGGTTACGGACAGGGATGGGATGGGATGGGATGGGATGGGATGGGATGGGATGGGATGGGATGGGATGGGATGGGATGGGATGGGATGGGATGGGATGGGGATGGGGATGGTGGTGGGACCAGGAATGGGCTGGCACTGGGGTTGGAGGCAAAACTGGGACTGGGGCTGGCAATGGGGCTGGGGCTGGGCTGGGATAGGGACTGGGGGCTAGGACTGCAACTGGGAAGCCACCGCACGGCAGCAGGGCCCAACTGTTGTGTTGCAGAGCAGGGAGGCCAAGGGCTGGTTGCTCACCTGCTGGAAGGATGCTTCCACCAAGTTGGAAGGGAACATGTTCCTGGAAGAGAGCAACAGCATAGAGGTTAAAACTGGAGGGAAACTGGACACGGCTCTGTGGGGCAGGAGGCTGGGAGGAGGACTGATGTGCTGCTGTATTCCCTGAAGTCGTGGCCCGCAGCCCCCACGCTGCTCCCAGACCCCACGACGCACCTGATCAAATCCAGCAGCGCATCGGCAGAGCTGAGCACCACCTTCCCTGCAGAGAAATCCTCCTTCTGCGCGGCCGCGCCGGGGTGGATGCTGACTACCAGGATGATCCCCATCATCACCGCCATGAAAGTGGTCCAAAGGTAATAGGTGATGGTGATCACCCCCATCTTCCCACAGGCCCTGGGCTCCAGGGTGGCCAGCCCGGACATCAGGCTGTGCCGGGAAACACCAAACTCAGCACCCGCTCCCAAACTGCATGGGGTCGGCGTTGGGGATCCTGATTGGAGCCCCCATGTGCCACAGTTTTAAGAGGGAAAGAAGCCCAAGTGAGCCCCAGCTCTGCTCCCCTGCCCTGATCTCAGGGCCTGGCACCCGCACTCGGGCAGCTGCGTGCCCCGTCTCATGGTCCTTCAGATGCAGACAGCGATATCTCACCTGGAGGTGATCAGTGGCAGGATCAGCATCTTCAGCATCCTCATGAGCAGCTCTCCAGGAAAGGAGAAGTACTGCTTCTCCTGCAGGGAGCAGAGCGTTGGGAAGGGTGGAAGTGGGGAGGTGGGCACTGATTGTGGGCGAAGGGCTCAAACTGGGCAGATTTCCTCTTTTTCCCAGTGGGATCCAGACATGAGCTCGGTTCCCAGATGCGATAATGTGGTTTCCCTGCCCATCCTAGGAGACCCCCAGAGCTGCTGGGGAGAAGAAATCCCACCCTATGGGGAAATCCATCCAGGAGCTGAGGAGGGGTGTTGAGTCAGTTCCCATCCCGACGGTCCATCTCCCTATGGCCCCACGGCCACACTTTGGTCGCTCCAGATGTTGCTGCACTTTTCCCTGGGAGCAGAGTGCAGAAATGCCCCCACCCCTCTGTGTGCCCACCTGCCCCCCCTCCCCCTGGCCCCCACCAACTGCCCGTCCTTCCATCCCTCTACCCACGCACCCATCCTCCATCTGTCTGCCCCTCCATCCATCCATGTCCTTCCGGAGGCTCCTTCCATCCCTTCCTTCCTCCCTCCCTCCATTCCTCCCTTCCTCCCTCCATCTCCATCTTCATCCATCCCCTGCCCAACCTTCCCCAGTGCCATATGGATTTGTCTGCCACTGTGGGGTAGGGGCAGGACCAGGGGCAGCGGGATGCTGCCACTCTCACGGCCACGTGCATTGGGGTGCAGTGGGATTACACCCCGCTTCGGTTAAGTCAGATCATCCTCGCTGCAGGCAGTAATGCTGCAGGGTGTAATTGAAGTGACAAATGCCAAATCCCCACAGGTTACCTTGGGGATGTGCCAGCAGCAGCTGAGCATCCCGCAGATCGGGGCTGAGTTAAAACCGCTGTGATTTTAGCATGGTGACATTTAATGGCCCTTTGGGAACAGGAGGGGACCTCTGGGAATCTGCTGTGCTTTGTGCTGGGGCTCGCCTGGATGCTGAGCATCTGCAGCAGCAGTAGAGGAGCTGGGCTGTGGGATACAGGCACTGCTGTGCCACGTTTGGCCCGGAGCAGTGAGCGCCCAGCCCGGGGCACAGGGCAGCAGCTGCCCTCCCTCCAACCCCCTTGCAGCGTAGCAGGGTCCCCAGCAGAGGGATGCAGGATTTGTCCAGCCACTCTGTGGCCAAAAGATGAAGAAAACCCACCTGTGAGAGGCTGTTCCCTCAGACAGCAGCCTGCGCATTCAGGGCTGAGCCCTTCCGTGCTCCCTTTGCTCCCACCCCATCCTTACCAGCTCCGTCAGCTCCAGCGCCCGCAGCAGGAAGCCCAGCAGGCAGCCGGCGGCCACCGACAGCATGGACAGAGTCAGGAGGCCGTTCTTGTGCCAGAAGGCCCGAATCTGAGCCCAGAGGCGAGCAGAGCCCATGGACAGCGAGCCCAGCAGCGCCGTGCAGACGCGCTCCCACATGGCCCCGCTCAGCAGCAGCTCCTCGCCCCGCACATCGCAGCGCTGGCTGTGCCAGCCGTAATCCCGGCCCCAGAGCTGCCCTGGGAGCCCTTCCCGTAATGGAAAGTGACGTCCTGCAGCGGTTAATCTGGGCTTGGCTTTCTGTGGGTGAGTGCAGTGGGGTTTTTAACCCTTCCCGTGGGGCCGCACGCGCCAGGAACGCAGATGGAGCGCCGTTCCCAGCACAGTCCCCGATCCAGAAGAATTCAGATCTGTTTCCAGATGTGGAGGCGGCATTTGGGCGCTGAGCACAACCCCATCCCACCCCACATCTGCACCGGTGGAAGTGCTTCGTTGGGGCAAAACCCCCTCCCCAAAAGAAAACCAATCAAAAACCACAGATGCACCACACAGATCAGTGCCACGTTTCACACAAATCAAACAAAGCGCCGCGGGGCTCCGTCCGAAGGACCTTCCCAAACCTCTGCTCTGCAGGGCCGACCCTCGCAGCCCCTCCAGCATCGGAGCTTCAGCCTTTGGGGTCTGGTGGTGCTCCAGGTCATTCTGTCGGTGGGAACAGATGTTCGCTCATCGGCGCTGCAGTGATGCTGCCGTCCCCATTTGGGCTGCAGAGCGCTCGGCAGGGCACGGTGGGTGTCTCAGAGGACATGGAAGGCTGTGCTTGAGGCACGTGGCACCAGCAGTGCTTTACTCACACCTACCGTACAGATCAACGTCGTCGTAGATGTCTCTGTCCCTGTGGGGGAGAAGCTGTGAGTGGTCCGGGCTCCCACAGCTCGCACTATGATGGGGCAGCTCTGCTGCTGCTCTGCTCCATCTCTGCCCCTCGTGCCCCCCCTGCAGAGGTGGGGCACATCTCCCTGCAGCCACCAGTGGCTGCCACAGCTGGGGGGGTTTGGGCCGGGGGGAATTGATGCTGGGAGGAAGGGCTGGGGAAGGGATACTCACAGGTGCAGCATCACAGCCCGGGGCACGTAACCATCTGCAACAGAGCAGGGAGAAGCGTGTGTGGGCTGCGCACCCCCAGGGGGGCTGGAAGGGAGCGGAGCAGCTCCAGGAGGGGGGCTGGGATCCCTCGGGAGCAATGCTGAGCGTGGGGCAGCGGCCGACTTACACCTCCGCTGGCTGTTCCTGCAAAGGATCTGCTCCTTGTTGGTGAACTGAATGACGTCCAGGATCTCGCCCCGTCGGAGCGGAAGGTTCTTCCCCCCGCCCCTCTTCTCCGTCGTCGCAGGGTCGACCATCATCTGCGTCAGGACGGCGATGTTCCCTTCGAACTGAAACACGAGCAGAGAAAGGCTGCCTGAGCTCCAACCGCTTCCTCGATGGAAACAGCGCTCGTCTCCGAAGCGCAGCGCCGTGGGTCGGTCCGTCCTGGGGGAGCCTCAGCGGGGCGGCCTGCTGGGCACCGCCTGCTCCTGGCCCACGCAGCCCCTCTGCACGGCGTCCTGCACAGCGAGGGGGGAGATCAGAGGGAAAAGCGACCGCTCCTTTCTGCTCACCTTGAACTTCTTTTGAAACTCCCTGTCCGCTTTCTCTTCCTTCTTGCATTCCTTGAGTGTCATCGGCTTCACCTTTCGGGAGCTCTGAGCTCCTCTGCAGAGATGTTGTGAATGGTGGGAAGGTTTGGCTCGCCCCCTCCCCCCCCCAGTGCCCTTGCTTGGGTTTCTCCCAGCACCCAGAGGTTCCCCCCCTCCCCCAGGGCTGCTGGTGCTCTGTGGACAGGCCCTCATTGCAACTCCAGCGGATGCCACCAAACAACAAAGCACTTTGGGGTCCCAGCAGACCCACAGGAGGCGCTCACCCCCCTCATTACCTTTGTGCAGCAACCAGCAGCGCAACCGTACTGGGGGCGCGAGCAGCACCTCCCCCTGTAAAACCAAGCATGGAAAGGGCTACACGGGGTGATGGAGGCTGGGAGCATCGCTTCCCATGGCCCCCAGGGTGCCCACGCCCCTCAGGTGCCATCTGTGTCCCTGAAAGTGAGCTGATGTCACCGGCCCCACTGGCCGCCCTCCATCCTTCAGGGCACCCCGACCCCCTTTGCCCCACACCCACCCCTTCTGCCCCCACCTCCTCTGGGGTGGAGATGTGCTGGCGGCCCGAACGTGGGGGGCGGCGGAAAGCTTCGGTCTCTCCTGAGCAGCTCAACGCTCTCGACGTCGTCATAAATCTCCTCCTCACCTCTGGGATGGAGCAGAGCACCGTCAGGGAGCCATTCAGCCACCCAGGATGATCTCTGCACCTCCGGGGTTGCATCACGGGGGGCCCCGACCCACCCTCCCACCATTCCTCCTTGTGTTCTTCCCACTCGGTCAGAGACCCCAAAAATAAAAGTGTACTCAGTACTGACCCTGCTGTGCTCAGAGCATCCCGCGGTGGGAACGGCGCTGGGTAACCTGGCACAGAGGGAGCAACAAGGGGTTCTTTGGAGTCTGCTGCTCAGCTCGGGGCTCAGGAACCCCCAGGCCAGTGCTGGAGCAGAGCAGGGTGGGGGACAAAGCCAGCAGCACACCCGAAGAGCAGCACCAGAAAGCAGCTGGGGTGTGCGGTTCTCCTGAGGAAAGGAGGAGGTTGTAGAGCAGCCCAGTCCTTTTGTGAGATGAGCAATAAGGAAACATCGCAGGATGGTGGAGAAGAACTTGGAGAAGTTGAGGGAGAAGCAGGATTTGAAAGAAGCTTAAAGCTGTTAGAAAGCAGCAAATGTGCTCAGCTCTGGAAGGCCATCACAGCTCAGCGGGGCCTGAGCCCAACGGACACCAGCACACCCCCATGGCACCAAGCCCTGCGTCATGGGGGAGGAAGACACCAAGCTGGCAGTGTGGTCCCGTCAGCCAGAGCTCTGCCTGCACCCCATGCCGTGCCCATTCCCATCCTAGACCCAGTCCTTCCCATACCCAGCCCAACCTGTATCCATCTCCAACACATTTACATCCCCACCCCCATGCTGCACCCAACACCCCACTGTACCCATCCCCATCCCATCCCCATCCCCATCCCCACACCATACCATTCTCACCCCTTCCCCACCTCATCCCCATCCCATCCTCATCCTGTACCCATCCCATCCTTGCACCCATCTCCATGCCATACCCGGCTCCAACACACCCCCATCCCCACATTTGTCCTGTACCCATCCCCACCCCGTCCCCATCCTCACCCCATCCTCATCCCCACCCCGCACCCATCCCCATCCCCATGCCGTTACCCAGCACAGCACTCCGCGACCCCACAGCAGTGCGGCCGGGCTCCCCGGGGGCTGCAGCCCTATGGAACTTCTCCAGATCCACCCCCGGAGGCCGCCGGGGTTTTGCCGGCCTCGCTCCCAGCACCGCGGCGTGCGGCAGCGGCTTCCTGCGCGGAGTTTGCCCCGAGCCCCGGATCCCACCGGCGGCGGCCGCGCCTGCAGCGGGGAGCGCCGGAGCGGCCGCGTCGTTGAGCAGCGGCCATTTGTGCTGGGCTGGGATCCTCGGGGGGGGATGGGAGGTGGCTCCGACCCCCTTGTCGTCCGCCGCGTCCCGTCCTCCCGGCTTGGCCGCGGGGGGTTGGGAGGCGGCCCTCGGAGCGACGCCCTTCTTCAGCCGCGCCATCCACTCCGGGCTCTGGGGAACGGGCATCGGACGGGAGCCGGGCCCCTCACTTTGAGCTTCGCTGCGCGGCGGAGGGGCTCTGCCGACTCCCACCCTCCCGGCGAGGGGGGACGCGGGGGGCGGCTCCCCCTTGGAACCCGGCGTGAGCGCCCGGCCCGGCTCCGTCGCTGGGAAAGCTGAGGGGGGACCCCGTGCCCGTCCGCCCGCTGCGGGGGGAGGCTTCCTGCCGTCCTTCAGCTTCGCTCTCAGGTGTCTCCCCGCCGCCTCTTTCCCCTCCGGGTTTTCCTGCGGGGATGAAGGAAAGCTCCGATTCTGCCGTTACTGAAAAAAGCCGAGAACGCGGCGGTGCCTCCCCGAGCCTGAAAGGCGAGGAGCGCCCTGAGCTCCGGCCAGTCCTGCAGCCGCTCTGCCCGGCACGTCCCACCGCCGCCGGGGCCCCAATGCCGCGGGGTCGCGCACCGCTCTGCCCCGATCCGCCCCGAAGGAGCGCGGCTGCGCTCCCTCACAGCAAAGCCCCGACGGCGCTGCCGGAAGCCGTTTTGGCTGAGGGCAAAAAAACCCCAACAAACCAATAACAACAAAAAAAAAAGAGGCCGAGAAGCGGCGGATCTGCCCCACTTTTCTGAGCGGAGCGTTTCCTGCGCTGCTCACCCCGCGATGGGCGCACAGAACTGGGGCGCACGGCCGCGACGCGGCGTTGTCCCACGAGCATCGCGGGTACCGACCCAGATCGACCCGACCCAGGGGGAGAGGTGATCTTCTCCCCTCCATCTCTTCTCCCCTCCTCCTCATCTCCCTTTTCCTTTCTATCCCCCCCCCCGCTCCCGGTCGCAGCACTGCACGCATCGGGGCTCTGCTCCACCCGCTCGGGTTCTGCAGTTCTCCTCCTCTCGGGATTTCGGTTCGGGCTGCGCTTGCATCACTTTGTTTTCTTTCACAACAAAAGGGCCGGAGCGCAGAGAAGCCAGCGCGACATTTTCAGCCGTGAGAGCTCAAATGTGGGGCATTAAATAGGTATTAAATGGGGACGGGTGCCCCTCGCCCCGGGCACAGCCCGCCAAGGGCTCAATAGCGCACATTGGCCGCGTCCTACAACGTAAGGCAGAGAAAAAAAAGCTGATAAAAGGGGATTTCTGCAGTGCTCCGAGCACGCCGTGGGGTTTTGGATGTGAACCGTTCCTGTGTTCGTGACCGTCAGAGCCGATCTGTGAACGGGGACACGGAGCTGCCCGCGGTGGCGCCGTCGGGGAACGGCACCGCTGTCACAGCGACCGGTGCAGCAGCTTTGGCACTGCGGTGCTTTCTCCTCTCTGATATGTTTGAGCCCCTCCCGGTGCTGCCCGCTCCTTCACCCACCCCGGGAGCTGCTCATGGAGCTCCGGAGCTCTGACTGACCCCATGTGTGGCTGTGAGGACGTGAGGGTGCGGGTCGGACCCGGTTCTCCCGCACGCATCCCGGCAGCTCGCACTCACCATTTCCCATCCACGGCCGCTGCCCTGTGAGCTCTCCTCCCTTCTGAACACCATCGCGGCCGTCCGAGCAGAAGGACCCGAGGGAGGTGAACACCTCGGGCGGCAGCGGAGCTCCCCGGCGCTGAAAGCAGAAGCTCTTTCCTAACGCTGGCTTGGCAAGGAGCTGAGCGCAACGCCAGGAAGCGGCTGCGGCCTGACTGCACAGCGATGGAGGGGGGTGGCGGGGAGCGGCTCCGTGCCGTCGATGGGGACACCGAGTGCCGCTGCTGCCCCGCCCAGAAACGAACGTGGGCTCTGGGAGCGACCCGAGGCCGTAGGGTCGGCACAGGACTACGGAACGGCTCAGATTCGGGGGGATCTTTATGCCCACCCCTGGGGAAGGGACACCCCCGGCAGGCCGGGCCGAGCAGAGCCCCGTCAGCGGCCGTGGGAATTCCAGGGTGGTGAGCAGCACCAAACCCAACGGGAGCCAACGGGGCCGAGACAGCTGCATCCTGGGGCCGGGAGTCCCCACCGCCTCCTGCCTGCAGAGCTCTGGGGACGGCGGTGAGGAAGGAGCTCAGGGGATGCTGTGGGGTTGGTGAGCTGGAGGGACACGCATGGGAGGCTGAAAGGCTGAGTTTGGAGGTGGGGGTAGGGGGGGATTCAGAGACAGAGGTGATGAGAGGAACCTCAGCGCTGTTTGGAGGGCAGGGGGGTGCCTGGGGGTGATGGGGGGCGCCAAGGATGTGTCAGGGTAATGGGTGGAGGGGGGCTGCAGGGCTGTGTTTGAGGCACAGAGAGCATTGAGGGCCACGGCTGGGGCCCAGGGAGAGTGAAGGGCTGGGTTTGGGTCATAGAGTGGAAGAAGGGCTGTGTATGGGACACAGGGATCATGGAGGTCTGGGTTTCAGGGCATAGAGTGGATGGAGGACCGTATCAGGGGCACAGGGAGGATGGAGGGCCATATTTGGGGTATTGGGTGGATGGAGGGCTGAGTTTGGGGGCAAAGAGTGAAAGGAGGGCCATGTTTGGGACACGGGGAGGGTGGGGAGCTGTTTGGGGCACAGAGAGGTTGGAGGATTGTGTGTGGGGCACAGCGGATGAAGGGCCAGGGTTGGGACACAAGGAAGATAGAGGGCTGTGTTGGGGGCATGGAGTAAATGGAGGGACAAATGTGGGGTGAAGGAAGAGCGAAGGGCTGTGTTTGGGGCAATAGAATGGATGGAGGGAGGGCTGTCTTTGAGGCACAGGGAGGATGGAGGGCCATATTTGGGGCATTGTGTGGATGGAGGACTGAGTTTAGGGGCACAGGGACAACGGAAGGCTGTTTTTGGGGGCGTAGAGTGAATGGAGGACCATGTTTGGGACACAGGGAGGCTGGGGAGCTGTGTTTGGGGTGCAGGGAGGATGGAGGGGGAGACCTCATTGTGGTCTTCCAGTACTTGAAGGGAGCTTATAAACAGGAGGGGGAACGGCTGTTTACGATGGTGGATGGTGATAGGAGAAGGGAACGGTTTTGAAGTGAGACAGCAGAGGTTTAGGTTGGATGTGAGGAGGAAGTTTTTCACACAGGGCGGTGAGGCACTGGAACAGGTTGCCCAAGGAGGCTGTGGATGCCCCATCTCTGCAGGCATTCAAGGCCAGGCTGGATGTGGCTCTGGGCAGCCTGGGCTGGAGCCCCCAGCACAAGAAAGACAGGGAGCTGTTGGAGAGGGTCTGGAGGAGCCACAGAGATGAGCAGGGGCTGCAGCACCTCCCTACAAAGACAGGCTGAGGGAGCTGGGCTCGTTCAGCATGGAGAAAAGAAGGCTGGGGGTGACCTCAGTGCAGCCTGCAGTGCCTAAAGGGAGCCTGCAAACAGGAGGGGAATCAACTCTGTGCAAGGGGAGATGGCAGCAGGACGAGGGGAAATGGTTTGAATTGAGGGAGGGCAGATGGAGGTTGGATGTCAGGGAAGTTCTGTGCTGTGAGAGCGGTGAGGGGCTGGAACAGCTGCCCAGAGAGGCTGTGATGCCCCGTCCATCCCTGGAGGTGTTCAAGGCCGGGTTGGATGGGGCCCTGGGCAGCCTGGGCTGCTGTGAAATGGGGAGGTTGGTGGCCCTGCAGGGGGTTGGAGATTCACGACCCTTGGGGTCCCTTCCAACCCCGGCCATTCTGTGGTTCTGTGGTTGGCAGCCCTGCACACAGCAGGGGGTTGGAACCGATGATCATTGTGATCCTTTTCAGCGCAGGCCGTTCTATGGTTCTGCGATTTGGGGCACAGAGCGGATGGAGGGACGCATTTGGGGACAGAAAGAGGAGCAGAGCCGCGCTGGGGACACGAGGAACCCGGAGGACCGCGTTCGGGTTTCGGGAGCAGCGCCCCCCAGCGGCGGATCTCGGCGGTGCGGAAATGACCGCGGTGAGCGAGCTCCGCCCGACGGCGCTGCGCTGCTCTGCGCATGCGCGGCGCGGGATGGCGGCGGCGGCGGGAGCGGAGGCGGTGGAAGATGCGGGCGGTGCGGTGCCGTGTGCGGGGTCGGGCCGCGCTGCTCGGCTGCCGCTGTCCCGCGTGAAGGCGCTGGTGAAGGCCGACCCGGACGTCGGTCTCGCCAGCCAGGAAGCCGTGTTCGTGCTGGCGCGGGCCGCGGTGAGGAGCGGGGCCGGGCGGTGCGGGGCGCGGCGTTCCGTTCCGTTCCGTTCCTCCGTGCGACGCTGCGCGTTTTGTGCCCGCAGGAGCTGTTCGTGGAAACCATCGCTAAGGACGCCTTTGTGTACGCCCAGCAGGGCAAGAGGAAAACCCTGCAGAGGAAGGACCTGGGTACGGTGCGGGGTGCGGGGGTCCCGTCCGTCCCGGCGGCTTCGAAGGGAAGAGAAATGATGCAGAGCTCAGCTCTGCGTCTCGTCCTTACTGTCATTAAGTGCTGCGGATGCGCACAGAGCAGGGCTGGTTTTGTAGCGTTCCGTCCTTTCCCTTTGCAGATAACGCCATCGAGGCCGTCGATGAGTTTGCCTTTTTGGAAGGTGAGTTTCGGTTCCTTCCCGCATTTTTTCTATAATCCCTTTCTGCAGAGAGGGGCACAGAATGGTTTCCCCCAGGGCTGTGTGCTCGCACAGGAGCAGTAGCCCCGTATCCTATAGACCTCCTGCAGCCCCCTGTCGCTCCATAACCTCTGTATCTGTGCTTATATCTGGGCCTTCTAGCCCCACATCCCCCTATAGTCCCTCCTATAAGCCCATAGCCCCCTGTTTCCCCCTAAACCCCCCTCAGCCCCCTATCTCCCCATATCCCCCCTATGGCCTCCCCATGGCTCCCTATAGCTCCATATCCCCCATTTCCCCCCTGTAGTCCCTTTATCTGGGCCTTCTAGCCCCACACCCCTCCTATAGCCCCTCCTATAAACCCATGGTCTCCTATAGCCCCCCCCACTGCTCCCTGTAGCCACATATCCCCCTCTATTCCTCGTACAGCCCCAATGGCCCCATATTCCCCTATTTCCCCCCCACACAGTCCCTTTATCTGGGCCTATATCTGGGCCTTCTAGCTGCATATCTCCCTATAGCCTCCCCCTATAAACTCATAGCTCCTGTATCCCCCTATACTCCCTTTCACAGCATCCCTATCTCTCTATATCCCCCTTGTGCCCCCTCCCCACTGCTCCCTATAGCCCCTTATCCCCTTATATCCCTCCTACGCACCCCTATAGCCCCGTATTCCCCCCTATAGTCCTATATCTGGGCCTTTAGCCCCACATCCCCATATAGCCCCCCCCGTAGACCCACATCTCCCCCTATGACCCCGAGTTGCAGTTGTTCGTGTAGCTGCATTTCTGTTTCCTTTCTGGTCTCTGAGGCCGTGTTGGTTTATCTTTGTTTTCATTTTTAGGTACTTTGGACTGAGTTGGCCAGAAATGGAGTTCTCTGCAGAAAGGGACTGCAGGCACCAGTGTGGGGTGGCAGGCAGGATGCCAAGGGTTGGCTGTAGTTCCTGCACTGAGACACTGAAATGGGCAACCGTAATGCTTTGTACCAAGTTTAAGTCGTTGTAAGTTCATTATTTAAAGCACGTGGTTTGTTTCTCTGTAAGTATTTCGTATGACTTTGAGCCCCGTGTTCTGCTGCTGCACTGCAGGCTGCTCCCCAGCCCTGCCTTCCAGGGCACCACGGAGCAGAGAGCTCAGATCCCGAGGCACAAACCTGATGATTTGTACGTATCTGGTGGTTTATAGATATGTTCTTAAAATGGAAATGTATTTTTCTTTGTATGTCTTTTGTTGGGCTTTTTTGTTGTTGTTTTTTTACCAATGCAATTAAAGGCGGTTGCTGAGTTGCTGTCCTGAGTGCTCCTGAGTGCTGCTGTGCTGCTCCATGGCACCAGTGTGCTTTGGCAGGGATGCTCTCCCGTGGCATTTTGCTTTACTGAGCATTTCCCCGGCGTTTCTGTCTGAGGAATCCCAGCTCTCCTCCAGGCACTACGAATGAGCTCCAGAGAGGCTTGGGTTGTTTTGGGGGCTGTGCAGCTTCCATGCAGTGACGTGATGGCTGCGCCCGCAGTGATCACGGTTGGATAATAATAAATCCCTGGTTTTGGAGGCAATGTCTGATGTTACGCTGCTCTTCTCCTTTGCTCTCATTGCTGAACCTGGCAAAACGCTTCCCCTGGGGGTGGATCTGCTGGGCTGGGCAGGTGGGGCTGAAGCCAACCTCTGATCTCTGAGCACGGTGCTGTCTGCTGCCAAAGAACCTCTCTGGGTTTGAGTTTTGGTGCTGCTGAGGAACAGATGTGAGTTGTGGGTAAAACAGCCGCTGAATGCAGGCAGTGGGGGTGGAGGGTTTGTGTCCCTTTGGGATGAGACTTGGAGGCGGCCGAGCTCCCGTGGGCTTCGTTGGTTGGAAAGCAGTGGGAAGGACAGAGCAGCGTGGGGAGGGCTGTGAGCAAACCTGCTTGCTCTCCAGCATCCCTGCAGGTGTGTGCAGAGCCGAGATGTGGCTGCTGTGCTGGAGATGCCACCACTGTGCAGGCAGTAAGTGGGAGCTGTGTGCCAGTGACAGCAGCGCCATTCGTCACTGAGATGCTCACCTTCTCACCTCCCGGACCAGGGAGGGCTGAGGTAAGAACCTGGGATGCTGCAGCCCTCCTTGCCCTTCCCAAAGCACAGCAAGTGGCCCCGTGAGGCATCGTGGTGTGA
Source organism: Centrocercus urophasianus (assembly GCF_019232065.1). Taxonomy (NCBI): domain Eukaryota; kingdom Metazoa; phylum Chordata; class Aves; order Galliformes; family Phasianidae; genus Centrocercus; species Centrocercus urophasianus. The sequence continues at coordinate 56,338 of NW_024884876.1, forward strand.
GGAGAGCTGCCTGGTGCCTTCCGTGCTGATTCAGGCTCATAGGGATGCATGGTTTTGTGTCTGATGTTTCCCTGCTGTGCTTTTTTTACTGGGCAGCTTTGCCCACAGCAGATCAGTCAGGGTTTGCCTTTGGGCCGAGCCCATGAGCTGCCTCAGGAAGACTGGAGTGATGTCCTGAAAGGAAGACATGGATCCATTTGTTCACCAAGGACCTTCAGGAGCAGCTCTGGTTTCAGTTCCCTGTGCAGCTGTAAAATGTCAGCACAGGTGGTGCCAAAATCACTTAGAAATGAGAACTGCAAACTCAATTGTACCAACCAGAGCAAAACCTTCTGCTGGGGTAAAGCAGAGTTGGGTCCCTTTGGTGCTGCCTTGCGAGTCTGCAGATCAGAGGGAATGGCATCCATCCAATCCAATGTGTCTGCAGGGACACATTGCTGCTCCATAAGGCTGTCAGGCAGTGTGAAGTGCTGCTTTCCAGGGCTGGCAGAATCCCTGTGCCCCACAGCTGTGCCAGGGAGGTGCATTTGTCCCCAGGCTGGTCGGTGGATGGTGCCTCATTCGGTGATAACGGCCCAGCTGGGAAATGCCCGCCGACCCCCAGGTTGTTTTTCCCACTGCCCTGAAGGCGTTTTCCTTCTGCGTTTCTGCTGCCAAAGCTGAACGTTCAGCCCTGGCACTGGAGAACGGGGGTCCTGGGGAAGGTTGTTACCGTTCTCTTCCTGCACGCTGCTTGGAAACCCACGGGAGGTGATGGCAGCATGGGGAGCTGTGGGGTGAAGGAGCAATTCCTGAGGTTGGTCCCTGCCTGCAGCAGGGGGGCAGGGCAGCCCCTTGTTGCCCCTCAGCCACGAGGTATCGTGGTAAAAACGTCCCACGTTGCAGCAGCCTGGGGCTCTCAAGGATTTTTCCATCGGTGCCTGAAAGCAGCCAGCAGCCTTCGTTGGGGGCTGAGGGTTTCTTTCCGAAGCCGATTGAGGGAGCAGAGAGAGATTTATTTGAGAAGCAGTTTAATGCTTGGACTCCGCATCCCCAAAACCTCCTCCCTGTGGGTCTGCCTGCCCCGGGCTGTGGATTGGGGCCGTCCCCCGGGGTGTCCCAGCGAGGTGCTGAGGGGGATCTTCGTGCCTTTGTGTTGCAAATCTTTGCAGGAAATTGATGTGGGAAGGAGCTGCTGCTCCTCGGCGGATCCCCGCCTGCTTAGGTAAGCACAGCTGCCTGCTGCCCCATCCCACTGCCCTGCAGTGATGCCCTGCAACTCCTGGGCTGATTTTGGGGATAACAGCTGAGCAGATCGAGGGCAGCAGCCTCTGCTTTGGCTGCGTGCAGCCGTGCAGTGAAGCGGGCTGAAGAGTAACTCAATGGAGACGATGGGGCCCCACGGCAGCAGATGCGGATGGGAAGGAGATGCTGAGAGATGCTGCCCTGACATCAGAGCTGCTCTGATGCCTGTGGGGTGGGATGGGGACAAGAGAGGGATGCTCCACTGGTTGGTTGAGGAGGGACGGGGGTGCAGGTCAGCCCCCCAAAGACAGAAATCCCAGCTCTGCATGGGCGCTTTGAGCTGCACTGAGAGGAAGGGACAGACGGCCCTTGAGTGATGAAGCACAGCTGGGGCACAGGGGGTGGGGGGATGTACAGCTCTGCACAGAAACGGCTGCTCTGGGCCTATTTGGCAGCGCAGGGGTGGGGGGGTGAGGTGGGGCCACTGTGAGACCCCCGCCAGACTGTCTGTGCTGTATGTAAATGGCAGAAGGTGACTTTTATCAATGAGAGCCGCTGGTTTAAGCAGGGCTCGTTAGAAATGAACCCTCTGCAAAATGGTTGGCAGCTCGTAAGGTAAATATTGCAGGCAATTGGCAGCTCTGCCCCCACGTCCCGGGATGCTGCCCTGCACGTGTGGCGTCTGGCACTGCAAGGCCAGCTGCTCTGTGCACAGCATGGGCAGAATTGGGGTGGGAGGGGGAGCAGCCCCAGTCCTATGGGATGTACCGCTGCTGGCGGGCAGGGAAGGGGAAGGAAAGGATGTGGAGGATGTGAAGTTTCCTCTGCCAATTAACCCAAGCCTGTCGTTGCCTCTTTGTGTATTCTGGATAATTAATGGCCCTTTCACCATCAGAATGTGGGGTTGGGGTAAATGACAGATGCCAGCTGGCCATGCAGCTCTGGATGCACTGCATTAATGGCTGCCTTCACCGGCCGCTTTCGCTCTGCCGGGGGGGGAGGGGTGGGCACGGGCTGGGCTCTCATCCCATCGCACCGATCCCACAGCCGCGAGAGCATGGGGACAGGAGGGGATGCGGCCCGGTCCAGCCTGGCTGCGGTGCTCTGGACCCATGAGTGCTGCCATTAAAATCCAGTCGGTTTCCTTTGGAGAGCAGAGGCAGTCGGGGCCGCCGCGCCGAGGCTCGCAGCCGGACCCGCGTCCCCCCAGAGCGCTGCTGCCAGCCCTCCCCTCCCGTTGTGTACTGGGGCTAATTGGTGCAGGGTGCCCATCTTTGCACCTTGTTAGCACGGCGATTAGCTCTCTTTACCCTCCTGATCGCCCATGTGCATATTTGACTCCAATCCATCTTTCCAGCGAGTTATAAATGCGGCGCCGGGTTTGCAGAGGGGAGCGAAGCCGGGACAGCAGAGCCATGCTGGGCGCCGTGCTGCTGCTGCTGGCCTTGGCACGGCCGGCATCCACGGAAAGCCGCAGGGCCGAGGCTCTCAAAAAGCTGCTGGAAGTTTTTGGCATGGAGGACCCCCCGCCCCCCCCGGCCCACGTCAAACAGCCGCCGCAGTTCATGGTGGATCTGTTCAACGCGGTGGCCAACGCCGACGGCGTCACCAAAAACCCCGACGTCCTGGAGGGGAACACGGTGCGCAGCTTCCTGGATAGAAGTAAGGGGAGGGGGTCCCTGCGGTGCTGGGGCTGGGGGGAGGGGGGAGGGGGGGAGTTGTGGGATGGAGCCGTTTGGTTTCACTTCCCGATCCGTCCCTCCCCGCAGCTCAAGGTGAGAAGATGCGGTTCCTCTTTGTCCTCTCCAGCGTGGCCAAGAATGAGAAGATCCTGACGGCGGAGCTGCACCTCTTCCGTCTGTGGCCGAGAGCCGCCGAGGGGCCCAGGAGGCATCACTTCTGCCAGGTGAGGGGGGGGGGGGACCCCAAAACGACCATTTCTGCCAGGTGAGGGGGCATGAGGTGTGGATGGGGGCAGGGACGTGCCCCGCTGTGCCCAGCAGCGCTGCCGCCGCCGCTTTCTCCCCGTCTCCATCCTTTCCCCGCCCTCCCCCCAATACCCACTTCCAAACCCCCCCACGCCATGGCTGCTCACCTCCCTTTGCCTCCATCCCCAGGTCAGCGTGTACCAAATTCTGGACAAGGCTGAGCCGGACTCCCCCAAAGGACAGAAGCTGCTGGCAAGCAGGCTGCTCTCACTGCAGGGCTCGGGCTGGGAGGTCTTTGCCATCACGCAGGCTGTGAGTGCTCTTACACCGGGTGTATGGATGGCACAGAGAGAAAAAATGGTCATTTTGCATCCAAGAGCCTTTTTAACCCATTTCACCCCGTTCTGGGCATGCAGTGCCCACCTGAGGTTGGGGTGTGCAGCCTGTGGGGAGGGGTGGGAGTGCGGGTGGGCGCCCCGTTGTGGTGTTGGTACTGCTGCTGTCTACTGTGACACATTTTGGGGACATGGGGACACTGCCACAGCCCCATCCCACCGTGGTGACACTGTGTTTGCTTCCCCAGGTTCGGGATTGGACCCAAGATGAGAGCAGCAACCGAGGTTTGCTGGTGACGGTCCACAGCCTGGGTGGCAGCACACTCGAAGCCCCCGCTGTGCAGTTCGCATCCAGCGGGGACCACCATGAGAGCAAGAAGCCCATGCTGGTCCTGTTCACAGATGATGGGCGCCGAGGAGCATCCCTGCCCATGGCCGGGGTCCCAGGTGGGTGCCACACAGCAGGGGGCCGTGCCCAGGTCCCTGCATGCAGGCTTCAGCTCTGCCTTAGCCTGAACGCGGCCGTGCTCAGAGCTGTGGCCGCGCTGATGACCACCGTAGGGCTGCAGAGCTGTCACCTCCTGGTGGCTCTGCACCGACTGCGCAGAGGGGTGGCCAACACCGCCGCTCCGCTTCCTCTCTCCTTTCAGGCTCATGCAATCACTGATGGAATCGTTTTCTTATTTCTGACAGCCTCACAGCCTCGGGATTTCCCTGCCAAGCTGACCGGGCCGCGCAGCGCACGCTCTCTGGACCGCCTGCAGCCGTGCCAGAGGCACCCCCTGTCTGTGGACTTCGAGGAGATCGGCTGGTCTGGGTGGATCATCTCCCCCCGGGGTTACAATGCCTACCACTGCAGAGGCTCCTGTCCCTTCCCCCTGGGTGAGAACATGAGGCCGACCAACCACGCCACCGTGCAGTCCATCATCAACGCCCTGAAGCTGAGCGAGGGCGTCAGCAGCCCCTGCTGCGTGCCTGACAAGCTCTACTCCATCAACCTCCTCTACTTTGATGACGATGAGAACGTGGTCCTCAAGCAGTATGATGACATGGTGGCTGGGAGCTGCGGCTGCCACTGATGCAGAGATTCCTTCCCCCATTGCAGAGCAGCTCTGCACGGTCTCTCTTTGGCACCGCTGTGGGTTTTTGCAGAACAAAGCAAAGGGGTGCACAGCTGTGATCCCGTTGGTGCTGGGAAGGCTCAGGGTTGGACTCAGGGCTGATTCTGTGCAGGGTTGTGTGGGTTTTCCCACCTGTAGTGGCTGTACCATATGTATATAGTGAGAGCACTAATATATGACTGAAATCGGTGTCCTGTAAATGTCTGTACAGTGCTGTGTTTTGTAAAGTGAACTCAGAGGAACTATTAAACGTACTGTTGTCAGTGGGGCTCCCTTTGTGGTGATGCTGCCCGTGGGGTGGGTGATGGATGCAGTGGGTGCTGCTGCGCTGCCGTGCTCTCCAAGCAGCACAAGGGGGGTGAGAGCACGATGCCATACGTGTGCCACGCTTTGAGAGAACAGCAAAGCTCCTGCTTGGACACAGCAGAATCACAGAATGGTCAGGGTTGGAAGGGACCTCAAGGATCATGAATCTCCAACCCCCCTGCCACATGCAGGGCCACCAACCTCCACGTTAAATCCTAAACCAGGCTGCCCAGGGCCCCATCCAACCTGGCCTTGAACACCTCCAAGGACGGGGCATCCACAACCTCTCTGGGCAGCCTGTTCCAGTATCTCACCACTCTCTGGGTAAAGAACTTCCCCCTGATGTCCGACCTGAATCTCCCCTCCCTCAACTTAAAACCATTTCCCCTCGTCCTACAGGTATCAACCCTTTCAAAGAGTTGATTGCCCTCCCCTCTGTAGGCTCCCTTTAGGTATTGATAGGCAGCAATGAGGTCACCCCGCAGCCTTCTTTTCTCCAGGCTGAACAAGCCCAGCTCCCTCAGCCTGTCCTCACAGGGGAGGTGCTCCAGTCCCCTGATCATCCTAGCGGCCCTGCACAGCAGCGTGCAGGAGCTGGTGAACAGGGGGAATGTTTGACTCCCTGCTGTCAGCACGCTTGCTGCGCTGTGCCAAAACCTGAGACAAAGCACGGTTTGGGGCTGCTTTATTAAACCTTGCTGCCGGGGCTGCTCCCCAGCTCAGTACCCCACATGCCTGGGGTCGGGGCAGCAGCACTGCGACAGCTTCTGCAGGATGCGCTGCTTCAGACGGAGCCGCCTGGAGAGCTTCAGGGAGAGGCTGCTCTCGTTCTCGTGTGCCTTCAGCTTGGCATAGTAGTCCGAAAACTTGTTGTAGAGGATGGAGATGGGCATGCCGTTGAGGATGATGCCAAAGGAGATGCAGCCAAATGCCACAATCCGGCCCAGCACCGTGTCGGGCACTGTGTCCCCATAGCCCACGGTGGAGAGGCTGACCTGGGGGGGAATCACAGAATCACAGAACGGCCTGGGTTGCAAAGGCCCATAATTGCTCATCAGTTCCAACCCCTGCTGTGTGCAGGTTGCCAACCAGCAGCCCAGGCTGCCCAGAGCCACATCCAGCCTGGCCTCGAATGCCTGCAGGGATGGGGCATCCACAGCCTCCTTGGGCAGCCTGTTCCAGTGCCTCACCACCCTCTGGGTGAAGAAATTCCTCCTGATATCCAACCTAAACCTCCGCTGTCTCACTTTAAAGCCATCCCCCCTTATACTATCACCATCTACCCTCATAAACAGCCATTCTCCCCCCTGTTTATAAGCTCCCTTCAGGTATTGGCAGGCCACAATGAGGTCTCTCCAGAGCCTTCTCCTCTCCAAGCCAAACATAGGAGAGATGCTCCAGACCATCTTAGTGGTCCTCCTTGAAGAAGGAATGGAGAGGATGAAGCACTGTGTGTTTGACATTGCTGCTGCCCCACGAGCTGCTCTGCAGCCTGAGCTGCTCCCCCCGGCACGTCCATCACCCACCCACACTGCAGCTCCAGTATGGGGCGACGCACTGACACAGAGCCGTGCAGACTGGGGGTGCTGCAGCCCAGGGCTCGGGCAGGAGATGAGGTTTGAGCGTGGGTTTGCTTGGGAAAAGGAGCACAAGGAGCACAAGGAGGTGGGGCAAGAGAAGGGCTGGCATCCTCAGCTCTGCTCCTCGCTGCCTCCACCCCATCCCACAGCCACACCGCAGCCCTCCGCCCGCTCCTTACCGCTGCCCACCACCACGCGTAGGGGATGCTGGTGAAGTTGGTGCCCGGCACGTCGTGCTCCACCGAGTGCATGAGAGCAGAGAAAGTGAAGACCCCCATGGCGATGAAGAGGAAGAGGCAGCAGACCTGCTGGTAGCACTGCCTCATGGTGAAGCCGAAGGCGCGGAGCCCCGTGGAGTGCCGTGCCAGCTTGAGGATGCGGAAGATCCGCATCAGCTTGATGAGTTTGAGCACTTTGCCCAGCTTGCTCACGTTCTCCACTTTGTGCAGCTCCTCGTGGTACAGCGTCTCTCCTTCGTCCAGGTTTTCAAAGAGGATCTGGATGTAGAAGGGCAGGATGGCCACCAGGTCGATGGCATTGAGCGCCGCCCGCAGGAAGTTCTTGAAGCTGGAGGAGGAGATGAGCCGCATGAGGTACTCGGAGGTGAAGAAGATGGCGCAGATCATCTCCATCTGCTCCATCCACTTCTTCCCCGTCTTGTGCTTCATCTCCTCCACCGTGCTCAGCGTCATGCCCACGATGGAGATGAGCACAAAGAAGCTGGACATGACGGCGATGATCTTGGCCGGGACGGATGAATACGGGTTCTCAATGAGGTTCCAGATGGCCCTGCGGAACTTCCCCAAGCATTTGCCCTCAAACTGCCCTGCCGAGTCCATGGGCTCCAGCTCTGCCTCCAGCTCCTTCTGGATCTTCAGGTACTCACTGAGCTCGTCCTGCTTCTCCTCAAACAGGATCCGGCAGCAGCGCTGGGCGTGCTTCAGGTGGATCCCCCAGTACTCGATTTCCTCCACGAAGTTGCTGGGGCACATCTCGTCCATTATCCACAGCACCCCGCTGCAGTAGAAGTGGAAGATGTAGTGGAAGATGGAAGGGTCTCTGTCAAAGAAGTACTCGTTCCTCTGCACGCAGTAGTCATCACAGAGCTTCAGCTTCTTCGTAGGGTCGGTGCAGGTGGCCAGCTTCCCCAGCCTGGTGACGGGGTACCGGGCCACCACTCTGCAGGCGATGTGGAACAGCTTGCCACCCACATTGATGTTGAGGAAGTACTTGTTCCTCCGGACTGGGACCTTGCTCTCCTCCTGGCTCCGGTCTGCCACGTTCTGCATGGAGCTCCATTGCTTCACCAGGCTGTCCTGTGCAAACGGGATGTGCAGCTCCTCCTCCTCGGCCGTCCGGCCGCCCCACCGTGCCGCAGGCTTCAGGCTGGCACACAGACTCGCGCGTCTCCTCCCCAGCTGCCCCATTGCTATGCTATCCCAGCTATGGCGTGTGGGATGGCAGCCGTGGCTTCATGGCCGTGCTGCCCCACACACCGACAGCTGGGACACTGCCCCGAGCTGCTGCCCACGGGCCCTGGCTGTGTGGAGGCACCTGCTGGGTTCCCAAAGCTGATTGCTGAGCAGATTGCACTGCAGGAGCTGCAGGCAGCTGAGCGTCCGCTCCTTAAGACGCTAATGAGATTGGAGCACGAATCCTTTATATAAGGAACTAATTCCAGCCTTGCACTTTTCCCTTATTCTGTTTTTGTTACTTGTGTGTGCTTGGTGCACGTCACAGCATTGCCCAGCAGGACACCCCTGGTGTTGGAGGCATGAGGTCGGTACCAGCTTTGTAAATCCACAGCAGATGCAGCTCTTGGCCCCAGCTGTTGGTTCAGCACGTGAGCACTAATGCAGCTGCCCCTGTCCCATCTCTTCCATCACCCAGAGGAGGGAAGCACTCAGCACCTCCCCAGCTCAGCCCTCAGAACCCCACAAAGCTGCCACGAGGCTGAAAAGCAGCTCCAGCCCTCAACAATCAAAGCTATTGAGCCCAGAGAACAGAAGAGAAACGTTTCTGGCACAGAACAGAGGAAGGGAAATCACTGTCACAGATGCATTCCAAGTTTTTGTCTGAAACCCAAAACACCAGCTTGCTTTCAAGCCTGAAACACTCAGGGGTCAGTAAGCAAAGCCAACCTAAGCCTGCAGAGGGAAGAAGCTGCCCGTCCCACGTTCACACTGCAGCCTCGCTGCTGAGCACAGAGCCCAGCAGAGCAGCACAGCACGGCTCAGCTCAGCAGCTCAAGCTAAGAGGATGATCCAGGACAGGCTGCTGACAGCTGACCTCTGCCATACAGCCCCGACACCACCAGCAGACCTCCCTCAGTCCTGTTGGGACACCTGAAGCACCCCCTGCTCTGCCGGGCGCCCCATGCCTTTCATTTGCTCTAAAGCAGAAGGAATAAGCTCAGGCAGTTTTTTCTCCACCTTATTCTCAGGCTAAGAGCTCCATTTGTCACCTGTTCAGCTGCAGCAGCTCGCTGTAAGCGCCAGCTGCACACCTCACACCCACTGCTCCGTTCACCCTGCTCCCAAAATTTCACTTTCCCCAGTTCAGCCACTGCACACCGCAGTCACAGAATCACAGAAGGGCCTGGGTTGCAAAGGCCCACAGTGATCACCAGTTCCAACCCCTGCTGTGTGCAGGTCACCAACCAGCAGCCCAGGCTGCCCAGAACCACATCCAGCCTGGCCTCGAATGCCTGCAGGGATGGGGCATCCACAGCCTCCTTGGGCAACCTGTGCCAGTGCCTCACCACCCTGTGTGAAAAACTTCCTCCTAACATTCACCCTAAAACTCCCCTTTGCTCCAGCTCAGACCCGGCTCCTGCTGTCCCCATCTGCCCACAGAGACAAAAGAAATGCAAAAAACAGGCAAATTCAGAAGTCATTCCAGCTTTCCATTCTTTATTCTCCCATATCCTTCCCCAACAGCCACCTCTGCTTGTCCCCAAGGTCACGCACACAACCTCTTGGTGCAACAAATACCGATGCTGCAATGTGCCCAGCTGCTCCGTGGGTGACTGCTGCACACTTACATGCGACACAAGAACAGAATGCCCTGCTCTGGGACTGATGGGAAGCTTTGCTCAGCCCAGCAGCACAGAGCAGCTCTGTGTCCTCTGTGCACTCACTGAGCCCTTGGCAAGGAGCACACGGAACAGAGATCAGCACTGAATTAGAGGCACAGGTCAGGGATCTCCTGTCCTGTTTTCAGCTGGGACAGGGCGGCTTTCTCAGTGTCTGGTGTGGTGCTGTGCTTTGGGGAATGAAGGACATAAAGAACACTGCTAACACTCCGTGCTCCAGCTGGGCACCAGCCAGCAGGTGTTGAGCAACTCATCGTGCAGCATTTGTTTTGTAAATATATATAAATTAATTACTTTCTTTTTTCTTTTCTTTTTTTTTTTTCTTCTCCTGCTGGGAAGGAGGGGCTGCGTGGTGCTGAGCTGCTGCTGGGTGACACAACACAACTCCAACACTGTCAGTTACACAAAGAGCACAGCACAGAGCCATGCAGAAACAACCACAAAGCAGAGCTCACAGAGCAGAGCTCTCACAGCATTTGACTCAAGGAACTCGTTATTTCAAGCTGAAAGCAAGACACCAAACACTCAAAACCCCCAGCAAAAGAAGGCTCAGGGAGCGCACATCTGATGTGTGTGGGTTCAGTGAGCTCTGCTGAGAGGGGTGGCAGAGCAGCACCTGGCACTGCGCCTTCATGGAGAATTAAACCTACAGGTTGAAGGCCACGGTGAAGAGAAGCAAGAATAATCCTTGCAGGCAAAAAGAGGGAATTTCTGTGATCTGCAGGAGGGGTGACTTCACAGCACTGGGGAAGGTCCTGTCCTGTTTCGAGTCCCATAGTGCTACCATCTAAGAGTCATTTCCAATGGGAGATCCGAGTACAACAGCAAATCAGATTCACGTCCAAATTCAGCCAGCTTCCATGGTGAGCAGCAGGGAGAGCAGTTCAGTCCCATCTTACCACCTCACAGAGAAAGATCCCTGTTACAGGAAACAAGACCATGGTTGTTGGCAGCCCTTCTGCCGTGAAATCCAGTTTTATTCAGTTTGTAAGTCTGGGAAATCAACCCACAGCAGGAAATCTGCCCTAGCATGAGTGCTGAGAGCCCTCAGCAGCACAGGAAGGACATAGGAGTACCAAAACTAGGCAGCACCTTCTCACAGGAGGTCATGCAGGGATCCTGCAGCCAAACAGGAGCTCTCATGTCTGGTAGTGAGGAAGGCGAGAGCTCTGCTGCTTCAGGGCAAACTGAGACGGCGGGTGTGTGGCTGAGCAGCAGCACAGAGAGCTGGGAAAAGCTACCCAAGGGAAAGCTCTAGTGCTAGAAACACAGGGCAGGAAGCAGTGCTCCCTCACGTGGGGGCAAAGAACTTACCTGTCAGGAGAACAGGTCTGCCTGGCTCTTGTCAGGCACCAACTGCTCCCTGGAGGCATTTTCGAGACTGAAGATGTCAGACCTGCTTTTTGCTTTGGACTTCCCCCATGCAGCGATACCACCCACAGCTACCAGGCAGCTCAGGAGCACTAAAGAGAAGAGCGCATAAGCAGAGAACCACTCACTGTGCCTGGATATCTGCACCAGGCACTGCTGCTCGATAGCATTAATGAGAGACCAGCAGCCTGAAGAATAATGGACAAAGAGCACGGCAGTGTTAGTGCCAGATTGCATGGAGCCTTAGGGGAGGATCTCTGAGGTTTTGACACTCCCTCAGGATAATTAAGGTGAAACCCTGCCAAACAAATGTTGATATGTATTACACTATAATACCAAGCACAAAATGCAGATATATATTTCATAGAATCATGGAATGGCCTGGGTTGAAAAGGACCACAGTGCTCATCCAGTTCCAAGCCCTTGCTGTGTGCAGGGTCGCCAACCACCAGACTAGGCTGCCCAGAGCCACATCCAGCCTGGCCCTGAATGCCTGCAGGGATGAAGATATTGACCTATCCGTACATTACTGGTGATTAGGTGTGATGATATGCATTGTGTTACATCCTAATTTAGCTTGAAAAGTGAGAGAAGAGAGAAAAGAGATAAGGAGAGAGAAAAAGAGATTGGATTGGAGGGGGGAAAGAAAATCCAGATCATCACCCTCAGCTCCAGTATAGCTTCCAACCCAACAATATTTGTGTGGTGGGTGCACACCAGACCAGTGAGTCACAGTCCTTACCCTTATTGCCAAAAGGTGCATTTCACATACATAGGAGTGGATTACAGGTGAGGGGGGAATAGGTGGGACTTGCATTTGTGCATGTGCAGAAGGGCAGCATCAGCTCCTTCCTCCAGCTGAGACAGGGGACACAGAGACCCAGTCTCTTACCACACCGGTCACGTAGGCACCTCTTGCAATGGGGAACCTGCCCACATTTGTGCTCTGAGTCTCACATACCTGCAACGATCACCATCCACATGCGGCCGTGATTCCTGGACGGCAGAGCACGCCCGGGTGCAGGGACAGATGAAGCCTCTGAGATGGAAAAAAGCAAAAAGTCCAGCAGGCTCCCAGCACCATGCACAGCAACCTCCAGCCCAAACCCAAACAGGTGCCCAGCTCACTCAGGAGAGCCAGCAGGGCTGTATCAGCTGAAGCAAAGCCTTATGTGCTGTTACTATCATTAGCCCACGCCAGCAGTTGGGAGCTGGGAAACTTTCCTCACCTCTCTTAGACTGGGAGAACTGTTAGGGTAGGAGGAGAAAAAGCCAATGAGCAAACCAAGCAAGCAGGAAAGCTTGATTAAAAGTGGCTCCTGAAGCAAGACGGCTGCACCCATTCTGCCCATAGGGCCAGGGAGCACAAAGCCCAAGGACAAGTTCTTTCCTATGAGATTGGTGAGGTGCTGGAACAGCTGCCCAGAGAGGCTGTGATGCCCCGTCCATCCCTGGAGGTGTTCAAGGCCAGGTTGGATGGGGCCCTGGGCAGCCTGGGCTGCTGTGAAATGTGGGGGTTGGTGGCCCTGCCTGTGGCAGGGGGTTGGAGATTCATGTCCCTTGGGGTCCCTTCCAATTCAGGCCATTCAGTGATGACCAAGGGCAGCCAGCATAGCAGGCAGGGAAGCAGACACTTCAAATCTCTTCCTGAGGAAGCCCTGCGGCGCCTGAATGCTGCACGGGAGGTGGGGCTGCTCAGCATTTCCTCTGCTCAGCTGGGCGAGCACAGCCCAGGGCGAGGTGTGATGGATGAGGCTGCCTTCAAAAGGGCTGAAAACACGGAGGGAAGGCTCTGCCAGTCAGCCACAGCTCTTATCTTTATAACAACACCGCAAAGCTGTTCCACTGCACTCTGGGCTTTACGGCAGCTGTGTGGCATTGCTGGGAGGAGATATGAACCGCAAGAACTGCTGGAGGTGCCCCAGCCACGGCAGCTCCTTGCAGCAGGTGCACAGCAAAGCATCCCGGAGGTATTTGGGGATCCCCGGAGAAGCAGACCGCCCCACCGCCCTGGGCAGTTCGTGCCGGGGCTCCGCATCTGTCAGCACGACGTTCTGCTCCCCGTTCATACGGAACTCGCCCCCAGGCTGCACCGTGAACCCGGTGCCCCGCCTCACCGCCCCGTCTGACCCCGCACCGCAAGTAATGAGCACAGGGGCTCCCAGCCCATCCCGGAGACCAAGGCCAGCCCCCCCAGAAAGGCCCAGCCGTACCCGTATCGCCGGCGGTGGGCACGGCGGTGCTCCCGATCCCTCCGCAGTCCAGTTCGTCCCGTTCATCATCGCAGTCGGGATGACCGTCGCAGAGCCACTCCAGGGGGTAGCAGTCAGTTTGGGGGTCGCGCAGAACCGAACAGTGGAACTTCTCGGGGGGGCACCGAACCAGGGAACCTGCGGGGCGGGGCGAGCGGAGAGGAACCCCGTCATTGGGGGAACCCCGCGATGGGGAACCCCGCCGCCCGTTCCCGGGGTGCTCGTGAGCCGCGCGCAGCGCCAGCCAATGAAAGCGAGAGAGCCGCGGATGGCGTCGGCCAATGAAAGAGAAGGGCGTGCACAGGGATCCAATGGGGAGAGAGGACGGCAGGAGACGCGGCCGCCCGCACTCACCGTTGCCGGACGCAGAGGAGGGCAGCGGGCGGAGCGCGCGCAGCAGCACAACCAGCACCGCCAGCAGCCGCGCCATGCCGACCCCCGGCCCACCGCCGCGCGTCTATAAAGCGGGCCGCGGGAGGGCAGGGCGCATGCGCGACGCCCCGCCCCTCGGCCAATAGACGGCCTCGAGCCGGCCCGCGACCTTCAGGAGGCCCCGCCTCCTCCGCGAGGCCCCGCCCCCTCGGCGGATATCGCGGCCCCGCGGGCTGCGCGCGGCGCGTCGTGTGCGTGAGCTCGGCTGCGCCCGGCGGTGCGGATGTGCTGCACCTCGCGAAGTTCTGCCGGGCGGCATCCCGTCCCTCAGGCGCGTCTCACTGCCAGCGTCATCGATGGAGATATTAAGCAGGGTTTGCCCCGCTGCTCGTAGAACGGCCTGGGTTGAAAAGGACCGCGGTGACCATCTTGTTTCGACTTCAGGGTCGCCAAACAGATCAAAGCCCAGCCCAAAGAAACCAAAAAATCAATGCCCCCAAATAACTGTGAACTAGTTTGCAAAGGGATCACACGGTCGTTGTATCGGTGAGGCTGCAGTAACTCAGCAGTCCCACTGCGATGCGATGCTGGCCAAGGCTTTGAGTTAATGCCTTTTCTCCTGAGAACGTGGCATCTTTGAGGCTGCTATCCTGAGTTAAAGTGAGCACCAGGAGGCACTCATTGGTATTGAAGATGTCCCCCAGCACAGGGAGGACGTGGAGCACTTGGAATGGGTCCAGAGGGTCTCTAAGATGATCAGAGGGTTGGAGCAGCTCTCACTGAGGAAAGGTTGAGGGAACTGGACTTGTTTAGCTTGGAGAAGAGAAGGCTCCATGGAGCCCTCATTGTGGCCTTCCAGTACTTGAAGGGAGCGTATAAACAGGAGGGGGAACAGCTGTTTGTGAGGGTGGATGGTGATAGGACAAGGGGAATGGTTTTAAACTGAGACAGGGCAGGTTTAGGGTGGATATTAGGAGGAAGTTTTTCACCCAGAGGGTGGTGAGGTACTGGAACAGGTTGCCCAAGGAGGCTGTGGATGCCCCATCCCTGCAGGCATTCAAGGCCAGGCTGGATGTGGCTCTGGGCAGCCTGGGCTGCTGGTTGGTGACCTGCACACAGCAGGGGGTTGGAACTGATGATCACTGTGGTCCTTTGCAACCCAGGCCATTCTGTCATTCTATGTTATGGGGCTAGGGGTGGACAGCTGCCCAGATGGATAACAGATTTGACAAACTGGGGAAGCAGAGTAGGCAAATGAGCTCATACCCTTACAGAGATATGTCAGCAAAACTATAATACTCATCGCCGACAGACATCACTCACCACTGGAACTCACTGAAAGAGCACAGGGCTGGATGCTGGGCTGTGGGACCTGCAGCTGGCAGGGTGAGCCTGGAGGGGCCCCTATCCCAACTGACTGCTCTGCTCTTAACAGTTGTCCTGGGAAGTGTTGGTAAGGGCTGGATTCCTCCCAGCCATGCCAAATGTCTCAAGGTGCTTGGTGTGCTACGAGCCAGAGCAAAATCTATACCAACCACTCAAGTCACAGCTTTATGGGTGTGAAGGCAGAATGAAGTGATGGATGCTAAGCCCATCAGACCGGACTCTGAGGCTACTGAGAGCTAAGCAGTGCCACAGTTAATGGATATCTCTTACCAGAACATAAGAGTGCCAGGTGTGTTGTTCAGCTCTGTCCATTAGGGATATCCCAGCTGTGTTTCTGGGTCTCCTCTTGCAGGAGTTTACATCACAAGCAGCTCATAAACATGCCAAGCCCAAGCTTGTACATCATCCTATTACCCTCTTGAAATAACTTCACATCCAAAACAGCATTAAAGAATAATTTCAGTAACTCCAACAGAACAGACAAAAGGGGAGAACAATCACAACTTTAAATATATTTATTAGTTGTGCGTGCAAATATGTTCTGTATAACATCTCCATAGCTAAATCCACTGCAGGCTTACCATCAAAGTGCTGCTTTTTAATGAACCAAGACCTGTACATCCAGATTTATCACACTCATTTCTCACAAGTAGGGCTGGTCTTTTGAGATTTCCCACTTCTTAAGCACCGGCCCCGGCGTCACTGGCTTTTTGTCAGTTGCTGTCACTGCAGAGCTTGAGCTGGGGTAGAAAAAGAGAAGACGCTGTACTAGAGAAAAGCACAGACAATCACTTCAGCATTCTTTTAAGCTATGAAAGCTGCCAGCACTGCTTGTTATCACAGAATCATAGAACAGCCTGGGTTGAAACAGATGTCAAAGATCCAGCTTCAACTCCCCTGCTATATGCAGGGTCACCAGCCACCAAACCAGGCTGCTCAGCGCCACATCCAGCCTGGCCTTGAATACCTGCAGGGATGGGGCATCCACAGGTGCAAGAAGAGCAACGTTTTGGTGCAAACCACGACGCTCACACCAGCTCTGGGCAGAGGGGCTCCCACCTACCTGCTGCCCTCAGCCCCCGCTGCGAGGGTTTTCAGCCCCGAAGCGACCACGATAGGCGGGCCCGCCTCCCGGCGCCCATCCCGGGTGCAGTAATAGTTGTCAGCGAATTTGTGGCTGGGGCCCACCGGTAGCCGGGGCGGCGGCTGCGTCCTGCAAAGGTGTGAGAGCTCCAGCACAAGGGCTGCTGCCAGAAGGCCTCAGCGCCGCCGGGTTAAAAGGGAGCAGCGCCGCCCCCCCACACAGCGGTACCTCTTGGAGATCTCCGTGTAGCGCAGCGCTAGCTTGGCCTGGAGGTCCCGCTGCAAGGCAAGGCGAGAGAACCTCAAGCGGAGGCCACCACAGCGCGGCCGCCGAAGCTCGCCAGCAGCAAGCAGGACGCGCGATGCCGCGGGTCGGAGCCGCCCTTACCCCCGCCAGGAAGTTACGGAGCCGCTGGATGAGCCGGGTGGCCGTCGCCATCTTGGCTGTTGTGAAGGGCAGCGAGGGGCGGGGGCGGGAGGCCGCGGTGCATGTTTGGCCCCGCGAGACTTGGGGAGCCGAAAA
Organism: Centrocercus urophasianus; assembly: GCF_019232065.1. NCBI lineage: Eukaryota > Metazoa > Chordata > Aves > Galliformes > Phasianidae > Centrocercus > Centrocercus urophasianus. The sequence goes on from NW_024884876.1 coordinate 72,913, forward strand.
CCGGGGGGGGGGAGGAGGGGGTTTATGCTGAACGTCGCGAGATTTGGATGTGCGCAAGGTGAGGCTGTGCAGCGGGAACGCACGAGGTTTGCTAAGTCTCGTGAGATTTACTGAGTCGCGCGCGATTTACTGGATCCCGCGAGCTTTGTCTCTATATAAAGCGCCGCAGGGAGGCCCCTCCCCCTTCCTGCCGCCAGAGCCGCCATGGACACGAGCCGCGTGCAGCCCATCAAGCTGGCCAGGGTGGGGGCGAGGGGCCGCGAGGGGCTCCGGGGGGCTCCGGGGGGCGGGGCGATGTCCCGGTTCTGACGCGCCGCTCTGTGTCCGTAGGTCACCAAGGTGCTGGGCCGGACCGGCTCCCAGGGGCAGTGCACGCAGGTGAGCGGGCCGCTGGGCCGGGCCGCGGGACCGCCGAGCCGCGATGACGCTTTGCTTCGCCTCAGGTGCGCGTGGAGTTCATGGACGACACGAGCCGCTCTATCATCCGCAACGTGAAGGGACCGGTGCGAGAGGGAGACGTCCTCACCCTGCTCGAGTCGGAACGCGAGGCACGGCGGCTGCGCTGAGCTCTACGGGCCGCCCCAGCTGCACGGCCGGGCCCGCACCGCGCTGCTGATGGGCGCTGCGTGCGTTTGGAGCGGCCTGCAGCGAGATGGAGAGCAGCGCGGCGTTGGTGGTTGCTCAATAAAAGTTTTTTTTCCAGTAGTTTTTTGCCTGCTTATTGAATATTTTAGCTTTATAGGTGCCTTTGTGTGCGGGTCGTCAGCCTTTGGTTTGGGGCTCAGTAAGGGGACCAAAGCCTGCTCTTGGAACTGTGCTTGTACATGATGCCTTCATCCTGATGTTGTTCTGTTCCTGTATTTTTGGTTAACTTGTTACTTGCAACAAAGCTAACTTTATTTTGGTTACAGCAACCTCGTTTCAGACTGTTCTGCTAGCTCTGTATGTAACCAGCAGGGAGGTACTGCTATGCTTGCAGTTCCTCTATAGAGTTCTATTATAATTTGGGAGGCAACTTACCAGCCTGCAAAGTAACTGCCTGCTGCCTCAGCCTTTCTGTCCTCAGTAAGCAATTCCATCAGTGCTGCTATAAATACAGCTCCTTGCTGTCTTTCCTGGCAGTCACCCACAGAGAGCAAGTGTTACCTTTCCTCTTCGAGGTGTCAGTAAATCAACATCAGTGCCTGCAGCTTTCGCTTCTGCCACAAGATCAGCCAGAAGAGTTTATTTTAGGCCACTAAATAAAGGTAGAGGTAGGACAAAATATGAAGAGTCGGTCTGAAAACTGTCACAGTGCAGGTGGGAATCTTTGTCTTCCTTCAATGCCCTGAACCTCGTTAAGGCACTTCAGGGACCGGGAAGAAAGCTTGAGCTTCCAAAAGCTGAGGAGAGCATTTGCAGAGCTGAATGTTCCAATCACTGAGCTTAGGATTGTCAGGTATGTGCATGTGCTGTTGCTTTATCTGATTCTTGTTTCCTCTTTGATGTCCCTTTAATTTCAGATCATAGAGTGAGCCTGCCTTTCCTTGGTTCTTGTGGCACAGCAGAGCTCTCCAGGCCTGGCTCAGTGCAAGGAGAGGCCTGCTGTGGAGTTCTCTTATCTGGCTGCTTTTCATTCCCAGCATAGCATTGGCCGTGACCAAAGAATGTGGTGTGCTGAGAACAGGCAACAGAGCAGAGCTGCCTGCTGTGCTGCTGAGTGGCACAAGGCATCAGCTGTGAGCAGGTGACCAGGTGGGCATGCATTTGTAGTGAGTGGGGTGGCTCGGAGCAGCTGTAGCCCTCCCCACTTGTCTCTGTGTGGTCACTGCACCCTCCTGCCCTGCAAGGACCTCACAGCCTCGTTCTGCTCCGTAGCAATACAGCTGTACAGCGTTAGCAGCAGGGAGCAAAGGGCTGCACCTGGTCTCGGTGTTACATTTGCTTCTGTGAAGTGAGACAAGCCAGAAGCCATCAGCTCACAGGACCTGAATCCAGGCTTCGGGTTTTCTGCTCTGAAATAAAAAGCACCACAGATGGATTTAGGCAGTTCAACAAACCTGTGGGGTTGGAGTGCAGAGGGCCGGGGCTGTAACCAGACAAAGAGGCAGGAGAGTGTTGATGGTGGCTGTAATATTTCAAAATAAGTTTAAATTTTATTTGTCTTAAAAATAAACACCAGTATAAAAATGTCAGTAAACAGATGTGTGAAACAAAAGCGGTGAGTATGGAGTACATACAGAGCGGTGTACTGGAGAGTGGCTGCAAGCATCGTGTAGTAACTTCAGTGCAAAGCCGAAACAAGGTGAGAACAGCGCTGTGCTGCCCGGAGCAGCTCTCCTGGGAGCATTTCCCAGCCTGTGAGCTGGCTCAGAGCCGGCCTTGTGTGCCTCAGTGGAGGAAGAGGAGCCAAGGGGCAGCAGTGGGGGCTGCAGCATCGCTTACCTTAGAGCAGGGCCTGCTTCGCATGCAAAAGCCTTCTTGTTCTGTTTGCTGCCAGTCCTCGTCCTCACCTTGTCTGTTCCCACCCTGCCTGGCACACGCACACTTGCACAGACACATTCCTACGTCCGTGTCCATCTCTGCAGGCCCTAGGCTCTCTGTGAGCTCTTCTTGCTGCTCTATTTCTGGAGCTAGCAGCCCTGCTCCTCCCCTTGGGGAGGGCAAGCAGGCTTGTGAAGGCAGCGACGGCCCCCGGATGGTTGGTGGCTGTGGGACTTTCAAAATGGGAAATGCTTGTGGGCTGACTCTCATCTCTGTGGCTCCTGGCGCAGGCTGGGCAGTCTCAGTCCCTAAATGCAGCTGTGGCTCTCATCTCTTCTGTCAGCTCGGCTGCAACCCTGAGCACCCAGAAGTTTTGGCTCCCGTTGAGCAAATCAAATCATGGAGTGATTTGATGTTCAACTTTATATATATATATATATATTGCTTAGTGTGTGTGTATATATATATAATTTTTTCTTTTGTGTGCATGTGTTAGAGAAGAGCCAGGTTTCTGTTGGGAAAGGAAATGCCAGGAAAGACGAGCGCATATTTCAGTCTGCAAATGCTCCTGTGGCCGCAAGGCAGCTGCTCCGTGTCCCCTCTCCCACTGCTGCTGCTGCCTGCCCTCCCACAGCCCTGCAGAGCTCCTGCAGCTGCAGCGGGACACTTCCTGCACTGAGGCCCAGGACAGTGCCTGCTCTGTCGAGCGGAGATGGAAAACATCCGCAGCCTCAGGGAGCGATTCAGCACGCGAAGGAGCAGCAGGAAGGGGGACAAGTGACAGCCTGGCTCTGATGGCGGCCCGCTGGCACGCAGCCGGATCCAAAGGTCACTCTAATTTGGTTTCTTTGGGCTCACAGGGCTCTTGGTGCCCGCTGTTGACGTCCCCTGCTGCGGAGAAGGAGTAGAGTCAATGAATGGCACCACAGACCCCTCCAGTGGCTCCTGGTTGGGGCCGGCCAGGCTGATCCCCTGCCACCAAGGCTGTGCTGAGCATCTGCCACCCATGGGACGCTGCTGTTGCCTCCACAGCACCTTCCTTGGGTACCGTCAGCTGCTCTCACTTGAGCCACAGCCCCCTTTCCGTCCCGCTGTGTCACCTGCCCGCTGGGCAGCCCTACTGGCGGTGTGGTGCCACCTCTGTGTCCCTTACAAGGACTGAGGGGGCTGCAGCACTCACCTGAGGCTGTGCCTTCGTCCCGTTGAGGTGGGCATACAGGAGCACTGCAATGTTGCTGTGTCCTGCCTCCAGCGCGATGGTGACAGCGTTGTTACCATCCTAAGGAGGACAGGAGAGCAGTTGGGAGAGGTTTGGGTCTGGGTCTGGGGGTGGGTGCGTGTGCTCAGGCCCTGGCAGAGAAGCCTTACACTGTCCACGATGGAAACGTCGCAGGTGGGCTGAGCCAGCAACAGCTTCACAGTCTCCACGCGGCCGTGCTCGCAGGCACACATGAGTGCAGTCGAGCCTTCCTCATCCTGCAGGTTCACGTCGGCTCCGCAGGCCAGCAGGGCTTCCACCATCTCCTGCCGCCCGTGGCTGACGGCCAACATCAGTGCTGTCTGGCCGGCCTGTGACACGAGGAACACTGCCAGGATGGTTCTACCCTAGCTGGGCCACCTGCTCGTCCCGCAGCTGTCCCCAATGCCCATGTGGGCTCTGAGCACCTCCTTGCCTGATGCTGGGTGGAAGGAGCTTCCTGATATGATGCCCTTCCCAAATACCGGCCCCTCGGGGTGAACTCAAGTGAGCACGGAGCCAGGAGCTGCTTGCAGGGGGTCAGGATGTAGTGACCCCCAGCTTACACCAACCTGGCTGGCCTTGGCGTTGACGTTGCCCATGCTGAAGAGCCTCCTGACCACATTCATGTCGTCTTCCTGCTCCACGGCCGCCAGAGCTGCCAGCATGAGGGCTGTGTAACCAGCTTTGTTCTGGTGGTCCACATTGCAGACCCCTGTGGGAAAGGGCAGAGGAGGGGTTTGGGGCGCTGCTCCCAGGGCATCCCAGCAGCAGGATGTTTATGGGGCTGTGCAGACTCAGGGGCACCCACCTGTGTCCAGCAGCAGCTTCACAATGTGGAAGTTGGAGTGGGAGACGCTGTAGTGCAGGGCTGTGTTGCCATTCCCATCGGCCAGGTTGACCACGTGGGCCAGGAGGGCCGGTGAGAGCTCAGCAAAGGCCAGGAGGTGGTTGGCAACCGTGTCGGGGATGGATGACTTCTGGCTGGACAGACGGAACCACTCCTGCAGGACCAGGCTGCTGCTGGCGAGCTGCAGGCAGTGAGTGGGGCTGAGCCCCTGCACGGGACAGAGGCAGGACCCCTCAACCCAGCCCCACAGAGGGACAGCCCAGAGTCTATGTGGGATTTTGGGATCTCAGGGCCATGCTTTGGGAAGAAAAGTGCTGCTACGAGCATTGCTGCCCATCTTAGGGGAGGGCTGGCCTGGTGGTACCCATCCCACCCGCAGCACCCAACTCACCGCCTCCTTGCTCTTGGTGGCTGTGGGGTGGCCCAGGTGAGTCTTAACAATGAGGCAGGCCTCCCGCATCCTGGGGCTCAGCTCGAACCTGGGGGGCACAAGGTGGTTATGGCACCAAGGGCACGGAGCCCTCGCCCCCCCCAGCCCTGAGGTTTCACTCCTCTCCCCGATTCCTTGCACCCCCCCCAGGGAACGTCCCCATCGCTGGAGCCCTCCCCCCAGTTCTGTGGCCATGCCCCTGGGGGGGGTCCAGCCTGCCAAACACAGCCTTATACGGACACGCTCAGACACTGATCTGCCCATTTTTAGGCTGAATTTTTTCCTTTGTTAAAAAACGCCTTTTTTTTTTTTTTTTTTTTTTTTTTCCATCACTCCTGTAGAAAAGACCCAGCTGCAGCCTTGTTCTCAGGGTTTCCTTAGCAGATCAGTGACGCTGGAACTACTTTTCCTGCCCGATGCTTTCTGCAGGACATGAGTGTTTTTCCCATCAGCAGGACCGCAGCACGGTGCAGGCGCAGCACTTACTTCTCCTTCACCTCGGGGGGCTCTGGAGGGGCCGTGCTGGCCCCCTCACCCTCCTGCTGCCTGCTCAGCTCGCTTTGTCCGTCCCCATCCTCAGCATCCTCTTCTTCCTCCTCCGAGGTGTCGGTGCCCCCCGGCTCCTCACTGTCAGAGCTGTCAGCTGAAACCTTCTCGGAGGAGCTGTCTCCTTCCTCTTCTTCCTCCTCCTCCTCACTGGATGTGCTTTCGTACCTGCACAGAGAGGGGCTCAATGGCTGCACCCACCTGGTCCCCCCTATTGCCCCGTGGCTGGGGGAAGGGGCAGCCCGCCGGGCCCACAGGGACCCTGAGCACATACTCCCCGTTCAGCACGCCCACGAACTGCAGGCTCTTCTTGCTCCCCTCAGCCTCGCTCCGAGGAGGTCCGTCCCGCTTCTTCATGATAGATTTCAGGGCTCCTGCAGCACAGAGATGGGATCAGGGCCCGGTGAGTCGGGGGGCACCCCGAGCCCCCACCCAACTCACTGGCTGCAGGGCTGGGTGCCGCTCTGCCGTCCCGTGCCGGCTCCTGGCCGCCGTCCTCCACCTCCGCCGAGAGGACTGTGGGATGAGCGGCAGCCCCTATGGCTCCCAGCACTGCTGCACGCTGCGGGGGGGGGGCACTGGGGCTGCCTGGGGGGGGCTGCTGGCATCCGGCCTCACACACGGCGGGCTCTGTCTGCTCACAGGCTGGGACGGCGGGGCCCACGCTGGTGGGACGTGGGTCGGCAGCGCCTGTATCGGCAGAGCCTGGGCCGGTGGGGCCCACGTGGTCAGGGCTGGGGTCAGCAGGGCCGGCACCGACGGGGTCTGCATTGGGGGGGCTCACGTCGGCCTGGCTGCCTTTATCTTCACGGCCCACGGCCACATCGGGCCCCACAGCCACGTCCCGCCCGTGGGGCCGGCAGCCCACCCCGACGCAGGCGGTCTGCGGGGCGCAGCCCACGGCCACATCCGCCGTCTCCACACTCTCTCCGGCCGCCTGGCTCTGCGTGGCCACCGCCGCCTCCACCACAGCCTCGGCCACCTGCGGCCTGGCCGTCACCTCCTTGTCCACACGGCCGCGCGGCTGCCGGGCGCACACCTCCATGCGCAGCTCCTCCAGCTCGCGCGTGGCCTCCCGCAGGTGCCCCTCCATCATGGCGATCACGTCCTTCTGGTGCCCCACCGTCTGCTGCAGCAGCTCCAGCTCCCTCTCTGCCTCCGGGGCCAGGCCCAGCGAGGACTCCAGCACCCACACGGCCGCGTCCCGACGCTCCCTGCCTTCCGGCACGTCGCCGCCCTGCTGCTGTGATCGGTAGTAGAAGACAGCGTCGCTCATGGCCCGCTCCTCGCCCACCGCCACGGAGCGGCACTGCCTCTCTGCAGCCCTGGGCCTGGCTGCCACGCTCTTGCCCTGCACGCTGCGGCCGCCCCGCTCCGGCACGGCCAGCTTCTCTGTCAGCTTCCTCAGCTCTGCTATCTTGCTCGCTCGTCCCTTCGCCGGCTCCACGTCTCCCTCCGGCTCTGCGTGGGGCTGCTCCTCGCTCCCATCGGGATGATCCAACAACACCTTGCCGGGCTCCGCCACCAGCTTCTCCATCAGCTTCGCCTTCTCCCGCTGCAGCTCGCAGATCTGCATCTCCAGCAGCGGGATGGTTTTCACCTGCTCCTCCAGCTCCCTCAGCTGCCGCAGGGCCGCGGCCATCTGCTCCCTCACGTGCTGCAGTGGGGCCGTCCCGAGCCCCGCGGCCGGAGTGCTGCGCCCTGAGCTGCCGGGGCTCATCCGCACGGAGCCCGGCTGGCCCTCGGACCCTGCCGGCACCCATGGGTGCACCTGGCTCGGGGCGCCCGGCTGCGAGCGGCTCTGCTCCTGCTCCAGCCTCCTGCTCGTCTCCAGCAAGGTCTTCTCCACCTGCGGGTTTCGCGCCAGGCACTTGCGGGCAGGAGGTGGGAGCAGCCGCACCGCAGGCGGTGGGGACGTGGGGAGCGAGGTTTGCTTGCCGGGGGGCTCGGGGACCCGGCCGTGCGGGGACAGCAGCAGTGCACCCCTCCCATCCTCGCTGAATGTGGAGGCCAGGGACTCGGTGGAGGTCCAGGCGCTGGGGTGGCTGCTGGGGCTGCGCAGTGAGCCAGGCTGTGGCCGCGTCCCTTTCGCCCTGCGAGGCAGCGGCACCTTCTTGAGCGTTTGGCCGCTTTCGATGTCATCAACATATTTCAGGAAATCCAGGTCCAAGAGGAAACCATAGGGGGTTTCCACCGAGTACGAGCTCTTCTCGCCATCGTCCTGGTCCCTGTACAAGAACGGGCCCCCGAGATCTGCAAGGCAAGCAGAGATGCTCAGGCAGTGGCCTGGTGGAGGCGGGAGGACATTTCTGCTGCGCTGTACAGGGATGCTGCTGGAGGTGACATGGTGGACGGCCCCCCCGGCACCTGCGTGCCATCGGGTGCTGCAGGACTCTGCTCTGCTTTGAACTCAGTGCTGGGATGAGGAAACCCATCGGCTCAGTTCAATCCTGCATCCAGTGGCGCCCCCCACCCCCAATTGCCACATGCAGCTCTGGTCCCTTTACCTGGCAGGTTCTGGTTCAGGTGTGCAGGCTGAGCCATCTTCTCCCCGCAGTGCTGCCGAGCAGGGGACCATCAACCTGAAACGACAGCGGGGCCCCATGCTGCAAAACACTGCAATCCAGCCCCACACCGCTCCCCCAGCTGGGGTACCCCAACCCCAAAGCTGGGCCACATCCCTGCAGCCATGCCCCGACTCTGCCTGGCTCCCTCCTGGTGCCTGACAGCTGGAGCTGCTCCCAGGGATTGTTTGTACATTTAAGGAATGCTTTGCAGCCTGGGCCGACCGCGCTGCCAGCTCTGAGGGTGCAAAAAGCCATGAGTCAGAGTGGGGAGAAGGAGCAGGGCACCGAGCCTCCAGGCAGTGAGAAATCTGCCCAGGATCACAGAAACTGATGCTTCCCAAAGCCACACGACCACCAGCAGCTTCCAGCACCCGTCACTGCTTTGCACCACGTCTCCCACCCCGCCGGGGCTGCTCGGTGTTCCCAGGAGGAACCTGGCTGCTTTTCCTGATGAAAGCACAGGAGAAGGAGTGGTGGGGGGGGGGGGGGGTGAAATGGGAGCCTGGCTTTCCCAGGAGCCAGGCACGCGCAGGCTGGGTGGGAGCCAGCGGGATGCCCGCCCAACCACGAGCCTGGCACTCAGCGTAAGGAGCAATGAGAATTAGTGTTTCCCTTCCCTGCAGGAGAAAGGCACAGAAAGGGGCTGGGCCGTTCCTGTGAACCCAACAAGAGGCGAAGGAAGGGAAATGGCAGCGTGGGCCGCGCTCCAGGGGTGAGCTCACAGCCCAAGGAGCTGCGCTGCTCAGCCCCAACCTGCCGCAGCATCTCTGCATGGGGCAGCGGGAACAGCGCTGCCAGGTGGGAAACGGCCGCACCACAGCGATCCGTGCGCTGGAACGGCCCATCTCAGCTTCCCCAACCCAAGGCAGGCAGCTCTCAACCCTCAGCGATGTCCCCGGGGCTCAGGGGCTGCCTGCATCCACCCTCACAGCTCCGGGGCTGCGCTCTGGGCGCTTTGTTCCCCATACCCCATGGAAGCCATGCAGAGAGGAGCCCTAAGCCCCTAAATTGAAGCGCATCCCCTCCTCGCTGAGCCGGGGAAGTGCTCGGTTTCCTCCTTGCGGGTCATTAAGCAGCGCCGAGGCCAGGATAAACTTCCCCTGAGCACCGCTGTGAATCGAGCGGGAGGAAAAGGGAGAGCAACAGGAACGGCTGCACGGCCCCGGCGCTCCCTTCCGCCTCGCGACCGGGAATTGTCCTGCCTGGGGCCGCGCCAGGAACAGCTCTGGCCCCGCTCCAGCCCCGCTCCGGCCCCATAAGAGCCGGGCATCACGATGCTTCCTGCACGGCTCGGGCCACGGCGCCCTTTCTCAGCGCTGCTCCACGCTGCTGGCCATGCGTGCGCACCCACCTGCGCCAGAGGACAGGAGAGCATCAGCTCTGCTCTGAGGATGAGAAGCGGAGGCGGACAGAGGTGGCACACCGTAGTGAGAGGGTTAAGTCTCTGCCGTCACCTGCTGGGTTTGGCTGCACAAGGCCAGCCTTGTCCCCTCGCCCCAGCAGCCTCCAGCGCCGTGGCACGGCTTCAAAGAGCGGCCGCTCTCCGTGTCCCGGCAGGAGGAGCACGGCGGCTTTGTTGCTGCAGGTGGAGCACAGGGCTGGGCAATGCAGGCTGTGCCCACACCCCACCTTGCACCCCCTGCCCCCCGATGCTCTGCTCGAGGCACCGCTCCAGCAGGCAGGAGGACCCCGCGCCGACCCCGCTGATGCTGAAGCTTCTGGCACCGGCGTTTCCCCACGCAGGGGCAGAGCGATGCCAGGCCCGGCCCGGCTGTGCCATCCGTGGGGCTGCAACGGGGCGACGGCAGTCGTGGGTGGACACACTGACAGCACTCAACAACCTTCCTCTGAGCCAAACACTGAGGTCATGAGGAATGTGAGAAGAACAGAGTCCAGAGCAGCCCTGGCCACTGCAGCTTGATTTATCTCAGCAGGCACGTTTCCCTCGAAGCTGCGTGCAGCGATAAGCCCCAAAACCCAAAGTTAAAGGGAAAGCACTGAGCACAGGCAGCTTCCTCCACAGCGGGAGGGCCGGAGCTGCCAGCACCCTGCTGTGATTCGGGATCCTTGCATGGAGCCATTGTGGTGACACGTCCGCACGTCCCCTGCGATGCCACAGCAGTGCAGCAGGATGCGTACGGCTGGGTGATGCTCAGCACCCCTCCCCCTGCCCCTAAGGAAGGGGACAACCAGCTCCACTCACACCCCCTGCCACCATGCTGTCCCCACCGCCCGCCTGGCCACACTGCCAGCCCAGCACCCATAGTGCAGCCCAGCAGCACGTCCCACCAACAGCTCCCAGTCCCTTTGGGGCTAGTGACAACAGCTGTGGGTTCCCTGAGGGCTGAGCCCTCTCCATCTGAGAGCATCTCCACCGCACGCCATGTGCCTACAGCAGCCCAGGGGTCCCACGGCCCCCCCAGATCCCCACCACCATGGGGTTCCCCAAAACACTCCCAGCACCCCAGGGAGATCCACAGCTCCCCCAGTTCTCCAGGACCCCATTACTATGGGGCTCCCCACAGCACCCCCAGATCCCCATCACCATAGGGAGCCCCGCAGCACCCCCAGCTCTCTGGGTCTCCAACACCACGGTGTGTCACATTTCTGGGGGTCTCCATCACCATGAGGTTCCCCACAGCACCCCCATGTCCCCATCACCACGGCGTGTCACGTAGCACCCTACTTCTGTGGGTCTCTAATACCACGAGGCTTCCCACTGCACCCCCAGGTTCCCAGCACCCCAGGGAATGCACCGTGTCCCCAGCACCATGGGGTGCCCCACAACATCCCCAGGTCTCCATCACCATGAGGTGCCCCACAACACCCCACTTCTCTGGGTCCCTAGCACCATGGGGAGCCCCCATAGCACCCCCAGATTCCCATCACCACGGGGTGCCCGGCAGCACCCCACATCCGTGGTCCCCACCACGCCGGGGAGCCGCGCAGCACCCCCATCCTAAGACCCCCCAGGACTTCCCTTTTCCCATGCAAAGCCGCAGAGCCCGGCCCGACCCGACGGAACGCAGCCCCCTCTCCGGCCCCGCTCCGCGTCCCGCCCGCCCGCGATGCCCGGGGCCGCCCCACCCCTCCGCGGTCCCGGCAGCTCCGACGCGGCCCCTCCGCGGGCCCCGAGCGGCGGCCCCGTCCCGCAGCCCTTACCGAGCTCCCCCCGCCCGCCGCTCCCGCATCCCCCTCACCTCGGGTCCGGGCCGGGCGCGGGGCTGCAGCCCAACGCGGGGCCGCTCGGGGCCCGGCGGCTGTAGGTCGGAGCCCGGCGGGGCGGGCCGGCAGCGGGGCCGGGGGGGGGGGGGGGGGGGGGGGCGGGAGCCCTTTTCCTTTCCCTCCCAGCGCGATCCATCCCGAGCCCTCGGGTGTTTTTCCAGCGCTCTTCCGTAACGCGGCTCGCGGGAAGAGCGGCACTGTTGGAAAGGGCGTTTGTGCCAAAAATGGTGGATTTCGGAGCCGGGAGCTGCGGCTGAGCCGTGCGGGGCTCTGCGGTCCGCAGTCCCGACTTTGCGTTCCCGGGAGCGGCCGTCGGGGCGAGAAGTTCTGCAACCCGACGGGTTTTCGGTTCATAGGAAACATCGAACCACTTTTTTTTTTTTTTTTTAAGTCAGAAGAGCGTCTCGTAGGGCTGCTTTCCCTGCGAGCCCACTGCTCTGCTCCCTGCCAGCCCCGCCTGTGCCCCTACACGCGGCCGTGCCTCAGTTTCCCCATCGCAACGGCAGCAGTGCTCCCAAATCCGCCGTGTCCCCACCGAGCGCTGCGTGCCGCTCTCTCCATCTCCGTGTCCCCCGCCGTGTCCCCGCGCTTTGTGTCACCCCGTGTGCCCTCCCGTCCCCGGGCAGCCCCGCCAACCCCCCCGCAGATGCCCGCTCTGATCTCGCCGGCCGCAGGTGCCACCCGTCGGGTTCCGGCTCTTATCTCAGGCGACGCCTTTGGGAAGGCCGGGCGGCTTTTTTGTACCCGGCCCTGTTGGGAGAACGCTTCGCAGTTCTGCCGTGCCGGGGTTTGCTTTGGCCGCAGTCCAGCGGTACCGGGGGGGGATCGGCCCCTTCCTGCCGTTACACGGCCATAAACGCGTCCCAAAGGTGCCGCAGGCAGAACTTCCCAGCGCCTCCGGCCATCCCTGCCCTGCACTTTTCGGCCGGACCTGGGCACGGTGATGGGGTGGGAGCAGAAGGCTGGAGCCCTTCCCAGGCTCGGGGAACGCCTTCCATCGCCGAGCAGCACCAGAAGCGAGAGGCCGTGTGCTCAGCGGTGGGACGGCAGCCCCATGGCAGCCCCAGCGGGTGACGCCAGCTCAGCTTTACCCACCATTTCCCGTCACCCCGCAGAGTGGGATTGGGGCGGGTTGATGTGCTCCAGGGCCACAACGCGGCCCCAGAACGCCTGCGGGCCCTCAGCAGCCTAAATGACCCCAGCCGGGTCCTCGGGACGAGGGAGCCAGCAAACATCTCTCCGTCCCTCCATCGGGAACCATTCCCGGCAGCCTCCCCCACCTCCGCCCTCGGGCTCTCAGCATCCGCCCCTCGTTTGACATTTCCAGCGGCGCTCTCCCAGAGCCTCCCCTGCCCTCCGCGGGGCCGCACAGCCCCTCCATTGACGGCGGCAGAAAAGCCGCATCTGTTCCCGGCGCACAATCGGATCATTGACGGCAGCGCTGCCGCGGGGCCGGAGATTCTTTCCGCACCGCTTCCCCTCCGTGGGCTGTTCCGCATCCCGCGTTAAGGGACCGCATCCCTCCTTCCGCGTGGGGCGGATGCGGGAAAGGAGCGGATCGATCTCGGGCCACCCCTCCCGGCCCCGCGGCCCCCGGGGGCGGCACCGAACCGAGCTCCGGGCGCGGCCGGGAGGGGGCGGTGGAGGGCCGGGGAGAGCGGAGACGGCGGGGGGAGCGGGGCGGAGGAGCGGGTGGGAGGGGGGTGCGGAGGGGTGGTGATACAGGGGGGTGCATGGGGCGCTTGCATGGGGTGGGTGCGTGGGGTGGGAGCTGCAGGGGGGTGCATGGGGTGCTGAGGGTACGTGAATAGGGTGGGTGAATGGGGTGGGTGCTGCAGGGGGTGCATGAGGTGCTTGCGTGGGGTACCGAGAGTGCTTGTGTGGGGTGCACGCATAGGGTGGGTGCTGTAGAGGGGTGCATGGGGTGTTGAGGGTGCTTGCATGGGGTGGGTGCATAGGGTGGGTGCTGCAGGGGAGTGAGGAAGGGGGGTACACTGGGTGGGTGCATGGGGTGAGTTCATGGGATGGGTGCTGCAGGGGGTGCATGTGGCACATGCATGGGGTGCTGAGAGTGCTTTCATGGGATGCATGCATGGTGTGGGTGTTGCAGAGGGGTGGTGATAGAGGGGAGTGCGTGGGGTGCATGCGTGGGGCGGTGCTGAGGGTGTATGCATGGGGTGGGTGCATGGGGATGAGTGCTGCAGAGAGGTGCCTGGGGTGCCTGCGTGGGGTGCTGAGGGTGCTTTCATGGGGTGGGCGCTGCAGGGAGGGTGCTGCGAGGGGGTGCGTTGGGTGGGTGCATGGGATGGTTGCTGCATGAGGGGTGCGTGGGGTGCTGAGGGTGCTTGCATGGAGTGAGTGCATGGGGTGGGTGCTGCAAGGGTGCGTGGGGTGGGTGCATGGGGGATGTGCATGGGGTGGGTGCTGCAGGAGGATACGTGGAGATGGGTGGATGGAGGGAGTGCGAGAGGTGGGTGCCCCGTGCCACAGGGGGGTGCATGGGGTTCGTGCATGGATGGGTGCTGCAGGGGGTGTGTGGGGTGAATGCGTGGGGTGGGTGCTTCGGGGGGGGGTGACGCAGAAGGTGTGGGGTGCTAAGGGTTTGTGCTTGGGGTGGTGGCTGCAGGTGGTTGTACAGAGTGGGTGCTACAGGTGGACACCTGGAGAAGGTGCACAGGGTGTACGCATGAGGTGGGTGCTGCAGCTGGGTGCACAAGATGGGTGCATGAGGTGGGTGCACGGGCTGGGTGCTGCAGAGACCTACGTGGTCATGAGAGGGTTAACCCTAACCCTACCCTAGCCCTAACCCTAAAGATAGGTGCTGGAGTGGGTGCTGGGTTGGTAGAGGTGAGAAGGGTGCATTGCATGGGAATCTGGGATGGGTGCTGAGGGTGTGCGAGAGGAACGGGTGCTGGAAGTGGGCACTGGAGGTGGCAAAGGAGAAAGTGTATTGTGCAGGAACCTAAGATGGGTCCTGGAAGGGGTGAGCTGAAAATGGGCACCCGTGGTGGATGCTGGGGGTGGATGCATGGGGTTGGTGCTGGGTGGGTACTGAGGGTGCACAGGATGGGAGCCCAGGACAGGTGCAGGGGGTGGGTGAGGGCTGGGTGCTGGATGCCTGTGTTGGGTGCCTGGGGTGGATGCTGGGGGGCTGTGGGTAGCAGTTGGGTCGTGCTGGGGGGTGGGGGCAGCCCCTCTGTGCAGGTGTTGGGATGATGGCAGCAGGGATGAGCCAAAGAAGCTCTCTGTCCCCCACCCTGATCCGTGCATCCCCCCAGTGCTCCCAAATGCCAGTGCACAGCATGGAGCAATGTGGAGAGATGCAGATAATGGGGACAGAAAGGCTGAAGGTCCCGGATTGCAGCCGCCAGCCCTGCGGCACCGCCACACACCGCATATTTTGCCCTGCATACGTGGGGCCAGCAAACAACCAGCAGCAGTGCAGGGGCAGAGCATCCCTTCTGCACCCCTGATGAGCCAGGAAAGTTCCACCACCCGAAGCCCTTCGGCCTCTCCAGCAGGTGGGTGGCTGAGGCTCATTTCGGGGGGCTGCTGCCATGCCAGTTTGCTCCTCCCCACCCCCCTTCCTATGCCTGAAGCTCTGCAGGGGACGTCTGGGGACAGGGATGCGTGACAGGCATTTAGCAAAGCAATCTTGGAGCAGGCTGAGCTCTGCCCAGCCATCAATCATTTAGAGCTGTTAATTTTTAATGTGCAAAAATCTCTCTTGGTGAGCAGCGCAGCGCGGAGTGAGGCTGATGATTAATTCAGGTGGTGACGCACCGATGTGAGAGCAGGGAGTGCTGCTGGGAGCGGGCATGGGGCACACGAGTGGCACTCAGTGGTGCAGTTAAGCAGAGAATGACCCATATGGAGCGATAGGATGGAGAGGAAAGCACCAAGTGAGGGCATTCTGCTCCAGCAAATGGCCCGGCTGTGCTGCTTCAGAGGTGAATGGAGAAGATGCTGTTGAAAATTGGGTTTTTGAGGCTCCAGGTGGGTTTGCAAATCCCCAAATTCCACGTGAGTCACAGAGGAAGGAGTGATAATGGAAGGGCTCCACTTTCGGGAAGGAAAGCTTAAATAATTAAGCGGCGTAGTGAGGTGGAAATGAATGTACAGAAGGTTTGGGGGTCCCTGGAAGGGAGCAGAGATGAAAGGAATGGCTTTGCTACAATATTCATAAAGCTGCAAAGGCAGCGGCACGAGAGCCTGCAAAGGAGGTGGTGGTGGAAGCATCAGTGCAGTGGCACTGGGGGTCAGCACTGGGAATGGGGCTGGGAGGCACTGGGCATTGATGCCATGGAGATCCTGGTTACTGGGTAAGGGGTGTTTGTGCTGGTAGTGGGTATGGGGTGTTGGGGGTGGACACTGGTGGTGCTGTGTGGGTCTGACACTGGAGGTTGGTCCTGAGTATGGGCACTGCTACTGGGGATCAGCTTTGAATGCAGGTCCTGCCGTGGGCTGGGGGATATCAGTGGCTCCCAGGGGCTTTGCTTTGGGTTTGGGCTGCCTGTCGCAGCCCAGCTGAGAATTGGGGTCCTTGGCCATGCCCCTGTGTGCACCACAATTCCTGACACCTGCCAAGGAGGCTTTCTCCCAAACCTAAGGGAGCCTGTCTGTAAGCAGAGCGGGATGGAGGGAGCACAGTGCTGCGGTGGTGGAAGGAGCACAGTGCTGCAGCAGAGGTCAGGGTGCTCCTCAGAGGGTCCCAGCATGGCACATCCATGTGTGCTGGGCCCTTCACACCCCACGAGCACCTTTGGGAGACGCAAGCTTTCCAAATGCTTGCTTGTCTGGGCTGTGGTTTATCTTCAGAGGAAACCCATCCCAGCCGCTGCCTTTTCCTCCCCATGGGCAGAGGGGGGTTCTGCCTGGTTTTCAGCTGCCCGCAGGCATTTCATGCTGTGTTAACATGAGCTCTGGCACAGTGAGCATTGGATTAATGCTGTGGGGTTCAGACTGAAGGGACCTGGGCTGGCAAGGAGAGAGGGAGAGCCCCTGGGCAGCCTCAGGACCCAGATGTGCCCTGTCCCAAGCACTTTCCATGTGCCATGGGCACATCCCACGTGAGGACCAACACCAAGCCACGGTGCTCCTATGGGATCTTCCAGCAGCACACCTTGGGATGGGGGTCACACTGCTCAGCATTCAGCCCCACAGCCCCACCTTAGGCTGCTGAGTGCCACAGACGCCCCACACGCGGTGGGGTGGCTCATAACCCATTGGTTTGCTGAACTCCATCGCCATGGAGATGGTGACTGATGAGGAGGGGCTGCTCATGAGGTTCCTGGGCGCTTTCTCCCACTCTTATGCACCATAACCAGCAGCAGGCTTGGGGCTGCCCCTGGCCCTCCCCACAATCCTGAGCCCTTGGGGACATGAGCCCACAGTTTCTCCAGTGGGGTGAGGACAGAAAAGGACTGTGGCATTGAAGAGCAGCACCCAGAGCCCCAAAACGTTCCAGAAAACAGCCTAAAAGCAAGGAAATGATGTGGTGTTGGATGGTGAAAGCCCCATTGCTCCGTCCCCAGCCCCAGATGCTTTGTGCACAGAGTTCCTGGGGCTGGGATGCTTTCAGCATCACCCCAACCTCCATCACTACAGGGAGGGCAGAGCTGTGTGTGACACTGGGGGGGTCACAGCCATCAGAGCGGGGCTGCCTGGGGGTCTGCGGTGAGGGGAGCTGGGGATGGGGCTGCCAAAGCTGCTTAAGGGATTGGGATTCTTAATCCCCCTTAGAAATTGATGTCCAAATCCCTAAAGTGGCAGCAAATCCCACCCCAGAAGTTGATTTTTCTTCAAGCCAGAAAGGAGCACTGGCTGTAGGAGAGCAACACAGCCTGGTGTGTCCACTGCATCTCCTCTCTGTGTTGAGACGTTTCTCTCCCAAGCATTAAACCTCGGGGGCGCAGCATCGCCCCCCACATGCAGCCCTGCAGGAATCGCCTCCCTCTGCAGAGCAGGAGCAGCCGCTCTTTGGGAATCCATGTGCTCTGCATCACTTCGGAAGCGATCCCCATCTGACCTAGCAAAGGGCTGAGCTGCTTTCACACATGGCCTCCTTTCACACCTTGGAGAAGAGGCAGCTCCTTTCTCGATGAGCAGCGCACACAGCACCACATCGATTGTGTGCCAAACGCGTGAGAGCGCGCAGCACCGAAACTGCGCTGGATAATCCAAAGTGGGAAAAGGGCGGCACAAGTCCATCAAAAAGTGATTTTTTTTTTTTATTATTTTATTTATTGTTTTTTTTCCCCACGTGTGAAAATGATCGACCGTCTCCATTTACACCCGGGTGAAGCTGCAAACGCTGCGCTGGGGGTTGCTTTACACCGTCAACAAAGGTCACAGGGAAGGAAAATGCCAGGGCACAAACGCTGCTGGTGCCCGGCGCATCCCTTGGCTGCTGATCGTCCCAAACAGCCTCGCCGTGAGGCAGCCAGGAGCTGTCGGTTTGAATGACGCTTTAATTCAGGTTAATGAAGGGGTTGAGGCAAGAACAAACAAGCAGACAGCCTGGAAGCGAGCGAGGGCAGAGCTGAACCTGAGCTGACAGTTTCTCTCTCTCTTTTTTTCTTTTTTTTTTTTTTTTTTCCCTTAAAACTGTGCTTCTGAGGGATGTGCTCATGAAATATAAATGCAAGAGCCTGGGGATGAGCGCAGGGCCTGAGCACGCGGCCGTTCTACCACGGCTGTTGTTAATTATGTATGGCTTCCATACTGCAGGCTGTGGGCTGGGAGCATGGAGCGCACCAGAGGCTGGAAGGGCTGCCCCAGCCCTGCACACACATGCAGTGTCCCCTCCATCACCAAACAGGATCCAGCTGTGGCTTTGTGTCACCAGGAGGGCATGGTCCACATTGAGCATGGATGGCGATGGGTCAGCAGCGGGTTGGGGAATGGGGTAGGGTTGGGTGATGTGTTGGGCATGGGTAACAGTGAGTGGTGATGGGTTTGTGATGGGTGGTGGAGAGTTGAGACTGGTAGCAATGAGTTGGAGATGGGTTGGGGGCAGGTGATGGGTTGGCCATGGGTTGGCCATGTGTGGCATTGAGCGGTGATGAGTTTGTGATGGATGGTGGAGAGTTGAGATTGGTAGCGATGGGTTGGAGGTGGGTCAGGGATGGGTGATGGATCACCATGGGGTGATCATGGATGATAATGAATAGCGATGGGTTAGCAGGGGGTTGGTGATGGGTTGGGGATGGGTGGCATTGAGTGGTGATGAGTTTCTGATGGATGGCGGAGAGTTGAGGTTGGGGGATAGATTGGGGGTGGGTGATGGGTTGGTCATGGGTAACACTGTGTGGTGATGGGTGATGGAGAGTTGTGATGGGTAGCAATGGGTTGGAGATGTGTTGGGGATGGGTGATGGGTTGGCCATGGGTTGGCCATGGGTTGGCCATGGGTCAGCAATAGGATGGCCATGGGTTGGCCATGAGTTGGCCATAGGATGGCCATGGGTTGGCTATGGGTTGGCCATGGGTTGGCCATAGGATGGCCATGGGTTGGCCATG